>NC_061082.1:18471812-18597312 GCF_021917145.1 Hypomesus transpacificus | reverse complement strand
CACATAGATTGAAAAGAACAAAGTTGCTGCTCAATAGTCCAAGGTCCGCCTGGAGGATGAGGACGAGCGAGTCTGAGAGAGAGAACAACAGAATAATAGAGACTAGCTGCTTCTCTGTCATGTCCTCTCGGTTACTGCAGAGCAGAGGAACAGGTCCAGTCATGAGCTGCTCTACCTCAGGGCTTACCTATGTCACTGCAGCGTGTATACCTACAGCTGTCTTTCAAATACCATGAATAGTTAATAGGCCACGTCATTCTCCAGTGAACGGCAACATAATGTGTAGATGTGTACATTCTTCTACACCACGCTTGGAAAGCTTTTTTTTCTGCCGCGGTTTACTTGACAATTCAAAGAAATCGATCCAGTTGACATTTTACTGGTTGACTGAGTGGTTCAGGCCACGATCCCTTCAGGCGATGACTTCATTTCCATGAGCGGTTTGGTGCTATTTCCCCTGGTCCTCTTTCCTGACTATGTAAACAAACAGGCCCAGGCTGGGTCACAGACACAGCACTCGCAGCGTATTTCTTGATGACTGGAGTTAATTAGCGTGTTCTGACTCTAATCAGCAGTGTTTTCTGCCAGATATTGTAGGACCAGCATCTCTCCTGTCACGCAGTTCCCTGAGGCTGTGCCTGACACGCTGGTGTGCACTTAGTACCTGAGGCTGAGCCTGACACGCTGGTGTGGCCTCAGTACCAGAGGCTGTGCCTGACACGCTGGTGTGGCCTCAGTACCTGAGGCTGTGTCTGACACGCTGGTGTGCCCTCAGTACCTGAGGCTGAACCTGACACGCTGATGTGCCCTCAGTACCTGAGGCTGTGTCTGACACGCTGCTGTGCCCTCAGTACCTGAGGCTGAGCCTGACACGCTGATGTGCCCTCAGTACCTGAGGCTGTGTCTGACACGCTGGTGTGCCCTCAGTACCTGAGGCTGTGTCTGACACGCTGGTGTGCCCTCAGTACCTGAGGCTGAGCCTGACACGCTGATGTGCCCTCAGTACCTGAGGCTGTGTCTGACACGCTGGTGTGCCCTCAGTACCTGAGGCTGTGTCTGACACGCTGGTGTGCCCTCAGTACCTGAGGCTGAGCCTGACACGCTGATGTGCCCTCAGTACCTGTGCCTAACACGCTGGTGTGCCCTCAGTACCACTGGTTATATACAAGTCCGATGTTCCTGGCCCATTTGACCCTACGTAGCAAACACTACATCATTAGACGTTTTTAAGACTAATATTCATGTATCCATTTATTTATTTTATACAAAGCGACTGGTGTAGCACACAGTCAAGAACCAAAAGTGCACAGTTAAAACTGCATGCCAGTGGTTGGTGTGGAACAATTGCGATCTGTATCTGTATTTATTTTTTACCAATAATCGATCAAACCGCTCTTCTCCCTCCAAACTGAGTCGTACTGTTGAGATACTGTTTTATGCATCTGTCAGGCTGCCGATCTCTCTATGGGATCTGTACAGCAGACCTGATGAAGACAAGCCATCAGCCAACATGAAAGATCCTCTTTCAGTTGATTATTAATGTGGTCGTACAATGAGGATATAATCCTCCTCCTCTTCACCACTTCTAAAGCTCAGGGTGAACGGACAACTAGACACAACTGGTGTAATGCTGTAAGTCTTCATGTTTGTGTCACTGTCGTTCAGATTCTCCGTTCAACTTCTTGTCAACATGTTTTCGCTGGGGCTTGGCCAGACATCGCTTCCTCAGTTTAAGTTCCATATCTGCCCAAGGGGAAGTTGGTTGCTCTATGAACAGTCAACTGTACATGGTTTGGACACTCAACTCCATTGGTGGGCAATTACAAACCCATTCCACAATCCCTTTCATCCTGAGTCATTGATCTCACCGGACCGTGTACAGTGTAATACCATGTGCACGAGAGGATAAAGGTGACCCTCCACAGCAGGTCGTCCCGACTCACATTTTCGATTATCGAGCGGCGCTTTCACACAAAGATGGACGGAACTTAGATGTTATTACTGTAACATGCCCATACATGTCTCCACTGGCCTCCGCGGTGGTAATGATCGTGCAGGGTGGTGGTTGAGGCTCTCAATAAAGCTGGGACAATCCCATTCATTAGCAGGCTGGACTTAGAGGACCCAGCTATAGATCTGTCTGTGGAGGTAAGGGGGAACCAGGTCGAATAGGGCTCGCTCTAATTAGATTCTGTCAGGTGGGTCATTATACAGGACCGCATTGCAAATAAAAACGCTTCTGCCTAGAGACCCTGGGATTGACCAATAAAGAGGGGTTTAGCAGTGAAACTAACTGACCCAGGAAAGGGAGGGGGGGAGAGTCTTAACAGCAGGCAGTGTCTTTCATACCCTGTACTTCATCGCTCATATCCATAATACAAAGATCACTATCCTAAAGGTTTATGACATTGTTTGTGTTGGAGAGAGTTAGGCTCCAGTTTTACTGTAGCTCTACTTGCGAATGCATTTTCTTTGGTTAGCGGAGCCAGCTAATGCTCTACTGATTGGGCTGATGTGATGGTTGTGGTCTCCGGAGCTCTGGGTTGTGTCGTGGGAGCACTGTGACTGTCCCAGCACTGTGACCGTCCCAGCACTGTGACCGTCCCAGCACTGTGACTGTCCCTGAACCGTATGTGAAGCACTCTCCAGTTTCCCTGGTGTCGCGCGGGTCCCTCTGGCTCGCGTCAGCAACGCAAAGCTTTTTCAGATGCATTTATCCCATGATTGCTCCTTATGGAAGTGACATCAAATATTAATACCAGAGGAATCCACACCGAGGTACAATTTCACAATGCAGCTAGCTCTTTGTTATTCAATTAGCTCATGAATAATTCCAGACGGTTCCCAGATCAGGTGGAAATGAATGATCCGCTTTCCTCTTTGTCCTGTGTTTTTTTTCCCTCTGAACGCAGGCAGGAAGAGTGTTAGTAGAGTTCATTGACGGTGATGTGGAAGGGGAGAGACTGTCCCATGGCCTACTCTCCCTGAACACTTGAAGAGCACAGTGTCTCTCTCTTCATTTCAGCAACTGAACGGGTTCAAGCTAGCTTTCAAGCGCCACAACAGGACAATGGCCACACGCATGTCCATGAGCAAGGCAGCACACGCATGTCCATGAGCAAGGCAGCACACGCATGTCCATGAGCAAGGCAGCACACGCATGTCCATGAGCAAGGCAGCACAATTCAGAAGAAGGCGGCTACTACATCAAGTAAACAACAAACGGCATACTATATGAAACTCACATATTATCGTCATCATTTACCATAGTAAAAACTGTGCATCTCAGCTTGCAGGAACACAATAAATACCACAGTTGCAATGGATTGTATTAGTGCAATAATACCAGGATCGATGCGAGAATTTCTGCACATATGTCGCCCCCCAGACCTACTCTCCAGAGGTGCTGAGGCTATAAAGTGCTCTGGTTCTTTATAGACCTTAATTCCTCTAAATGAATGAGAGCTTTTAAACGCTAGTGACTCCTTTGTGTGTTTCCTGTGTTCTCCAGACCTCGACAGCCACGAGAGCCCTCGCCTCTGTAAAAACAAATGCCCCATCGTGGAGACGAGGGTGCGATAACAGGGCAGACAGCTTTATCAGTTCTAAACCTGGGGGGTGTTGTTGTCTGGCGTCATCAGACGCTCCCCGGTTCCGTGCCACGACGGAGGGGAGGGGGGGGGGGGCGTGTTTGGGGTGGTTTCAAAAGCGGAAAGCCACGCAACAGGCCTCCCTTCCGCGTCGCTCAGTTCGTACGTCGGGGAGCTTCTCAAAATGGAGGACGTCGGATCTCAGGTCACTAGGCTGACCTCGACCACAAAGTCCTGACGATCTGAGGGCGACAGGGAGGATGGAGGGCACCGGCAGCACCCTTGCTGAAAGGTTACAGGCCCTAGCCCTTCATAACGATCCTCGTTTCAAGCCCAAATTGCCACTAATGACTTTGATTTCCTCCAAGGGGCTGCTCCATGGGCAGAGAGCCACAGTACATCATTTCAGCATCAGTTCAACATGAGTGCAGCCCATCAAAAGGAGAGAGCACCATTTTCCTTCCTCACGTGACTCTAGCTGTCACGTGTCACTGTCCTTCCTTGGGGTCCCCTTTCAAAGCCGTCGCTGGCAACAGCCCTGACACCCTCACGCCACACCAGACAGCTCCGAAGACTTCATCGTCCCCTTGATTTAGATTTCAGAGGAGTTGGGGCTCTTTAATAGGTGAGAGCCTCTTCCCCAGTGAGGGCGGTCGACATTGTAGGAACATGGCCCTCTCCAGTGTCATCAGCAGTTCTAAAGGGCTGGATGGCACAGCTCTGTGACTGAGACAATGAGGATCATTACTGTTATGGCAGCAAGGGGATGGTACGCCGTGCTTCTGTCTGGCTTGTTGTCTCGTTACCTTACATGGCATTAACCAAATGTTCCAGTAGTGTCTCTGATCTCATTTCATATCCAACTAAGGAGTTGAATCCTCCGTCGCCTAGTGTCGTCCAGGGCACCAGCGGACCACAGACACCTGTCTGAATGTTGTGTTCTGTTCCAATCTTAAATCATTAACTCCACAAGGCATTTTTTGTTCTTTCTCGTCTCTCTCTCTCTCTCTCTCTCTCTCTCTCTCTCTCTCTCTCTGTCTACTCCCCCTTTCTTCTTCTTTCTCTCTCGCTCTCGCTCTCTCTCTCTTTCTCTGTCTCTGTCTCTCTCTATGTCTCTCTCTCTCTCTTTCTCTGTCTCTTTCTCTGTCTCTCTCTCTCTCTGTATTCATGCTAGGAAATTGTGTGAAACTTGTTGTCACATTGTTGCTTCAACTCAATTTAGCAGGAGATTTGGCACCGTGGGGACAGAAATGAGGTAAGAGGAGAGGGGACTGTTTAATATTCTCACACAAGTGCTGCGACGGTTTTAATCAAGACACTGGTACGTAACAAACTTTTACTGGCCTATTGAGAACATCAATAATGACATTATAAACATCCATCTTCGTTAACTACTATCATGAGCTGCAATAAAAAGAAACTAAACAGAAATAATGATGTAGGGACTACTTCATGAGGTCAATATATGTAGATATTGGGTATATTGTTCAAATAATGATAATGAAAAAATACAATTATGCTTGAGTTAAGCCATTAACCTGCTCCCTTCAGAAATCCAATCCTGAAGGGAATCAACATAACACAATTTACTGAGCATGGCATTTAAGAACAGATTTGTATAATGTATTTAACTATTCCATCAGGGAACAGTATCCTGTAGAGAAAATAATTTAGTTTGTTTTGATGTGTCCCACCAACAGATGCTCAACAGCAACAAACCAACCAGGGGGCTTTGCAGTGTGTGAACCAATACAACAGGCATCCTGCTTATCAAAGATATCACTCCTAATGGTGATCTTTAGATACATGTCTTTGTGGAAATACATGTGGAACACAATGTAGCACCGCGCTCACGACTGTGCGAGATCCCAGCTTAGCATTTCATGACTAATTCAGCTGTAGCCATCTCAAGAATTAGTGGGATGCTAATGCAATGTGAAAAATGCTGAAACCACACAGATGAACAAGTGCGCCATTTCTATTCATTACATCCAGTGGGACGGGTTTGAAGCTAGTAAGGAACCGCTTTGAGTCTACCTGCAGCTCAACATTTAGTCTAACCAGACTAAGTCATATATGGGTGAAATGTTGGGGGTCAGATGGCTGAGCGGTGAGGGAGTCGGGCTATTAATCAGAAGGTTGTTGGTTCGATTCACGGCCGCGCCAAATGACGTTGTGTCCTTGGGCAAGGCAATTCACCCTACTTGCCTCGGGGGGAATGTCTGTGTACTTACTGTAAGTCGCTCTGGATAAAAGCGTCTGCTAAATGACTAAATGTTGATGTTGAAAAGATTTATTCTCCATGTTGCTTCCGAGCCCATAAGGGCTTAGAGACACGTTGATGACACAAGACGATGTGGGGCTGGAGATCTGCCCCTACACGGCACAACTTCCACCCACGTCACAGGGACGTCTCCATGGTAGGGTTGGAAGTGGACCAGCACAGTATGGCTCACTATGCTTGTGGCAGACCGTGGAGGCACTCAACTGCTGACACTGCCAAACAACAGCTCATTAGGAAGCAACAGATTCCATCAGGAGCTACATACGGCTACGGCTTTGTGTTGTCATCCACACAGACAGGCTTGCGTCTCTGTCTATGTTGTGTTGTCGTCATCCACAGACAGGCTTGTGTCTCTGTCTATGTTGTGTTGTCGTCATCCACAGACAGGCTTGTGTCTCTGTCTATGTTGTGTTGTCGTCATCCACGGACAGGCTTGTGTCTCTGTCTATGTTGTGTTGTCGTCATCCACGGACAGGCTTGTGTCTCTGTCTATGTTGTGTTGTCGTCATCCACGGACAGGCTTGTGTCTCTGTCTATGTTGTGTTGTCGTCATCCACGGACAGGCTTGTGTCTCTGTCTATGTTGTGTTGTCGTCATCCACGGACAGGCTTGTGTCTCTGTCTATGTTGTGTTGTCGTCATCCACGGACAGGCTTGTGTCTCTGTCTATGTTGTGTTGTCGTCATCCACGGACAGGCTTGTGTCTCTGTCTATGTTGTGTTGTCGTCATCCACGGACAGGCTTGTGTCTCTGTCTATGTTGTGTTGTCGTCATCCACAGACAGGCTTGCGTCTCTGTCTATGTTGGCAAATGTCTTTGCTTCGTCACAGGCTCATTTACAGCTTGAACTGATTCAACATTGCGACCCTTAATGTGTCAACACACGAGCACAGTATCTCAGTGTTGCCTCTCGCTGGGTAATACTGGCAACGCAGCAGCAGCCAGAACACTCTTCTCTGAATGAAGCCCACGAACACCACCACAGTGTTGTCTCCTGTGGTTTTTCTGAGATTACTTCTTTACTTGTATTTAGGTAAAGCGATCAGTTATGGACTTCCTTCACGCGAAACGAATTGGTTTGAATGTACATTTGCAGCAATTGGCTTTGTAGTCCATTCACAGGATCACTTCCGCAGTAAAATGAGTGATATCTGAGCGGGATTTATTTGGTTGCCTGAACTGCCTTCCTGGCTGAATCTTTGCTATGGTTACACATATAGAACTGAAATAACCATACAGTAGCCATACAAAAACCATACAACGGTGCAGTCCATTTTTGTGAATGGACAACCATGCAATCACATCACATAGCAAAAAGCACATTTCTGAAAAGTGAAATTTTCTGGGGCTAAAACGATCCATTTCTAAAAACATAAAGATTTAAATTCCACTGCCAGAATCATTTCCTCCAGAAATTAACGAGAGCACCTCAATCAAATGGGTCGACACTTTTGTGGCCTTGGTGGTTTTAACTATTTTTCATTTCAAGTGATTCACGGATGAGAACGAGCTAACAATCTCTGCAATATAAGTGGGCTTATTACACAGAGCAGTTATTGCTTTGCATGGTTTTCTCCCTCAGTGAGCTAATTGTCTCTGGAATCCCATAAAGAGGAGGTGGGCTGTTCCATCAGAGAAGAATACCTCGTTTACCATAAAACCAAAATCAGACTATTTCCAACACTGCACCATTCTAGGTGTTATCCACAGTCAACAGCTAGTAAGTCAACAATATGGGAGGTGACCAGTGAGAACAGTTCAAACCTAAGTATTGATTATTACTAGCGGAGGGAATTCATTAATTTTGTTTCTGTTTGTTTTGTTTGAGCTTTCTGCTCGTGTTCGCCTGCAGCTTGTGAGTAGTGAATGCATTCCGAATTCATTTGTACTTTTTGCTTTGTTTTGGATTTGTTGGTTTCATTCGAGCGATTCCCCCTCCAGCGGTAGGCCTACCTTCTCGTCGTCTTCAGTGAAGACCACTCCTCCAGGGCTCTTGTTAATGGCCTGGGCCACCCCGATGATCTCTCCATCACTGTTGTGGATGGGCATACAGAGCAGGGACTTGGTCTTGTAGCCAGTCAGCTTGTCAATCTCATCGCTGAAGCGACGGTCCTACAATCCCCCAGGTTGGGTTGCAAATAAACCAAAATGTGAGTCACAAGATTTGAAATGAGAGTGGTGATCTATTCAGCTTGGCTGGGATACACCTAACTGTAATAATAGCAGGCGGCCATTTCTAACATGTCTGCATTGAACAATGAAGTCATCTGAAATAAATGTTATTTTTTATAACGGATAGTGTTTTCAAAAAAGTCCTGGTTTAGTGTCACGTGTTGCAAGTGAATGTGTGGATGCAGGATAATCATGTTCAGTACAGGCCTCGGGCTCTGTTGCATGTCACTGTCATTTGTGACAGTCAGACAGTTATGGTAGGCGTATATTTCCCAATGGAATTAGCTAGAATTGTTCCTTTTGCTTTACAGTGATCGCATTTATGGAATAAACTGAGCCTATAATCTGGAAAATAGCAAATTAATGTCATAAACCTGACTCTTGAAAGAGGCTAATTATAAGTGGTTGTTAAACCGTTTGTATTTGTTTCTGAGTGCAAAAGTAAGTGATTGGCATGTGGGATTTATCTGACAGTGCACTCCAGCTCTTGAACTGAAACAAACGTCACACACACAGACACACACTTAAACACACACCTGATAGGCATCAGGGATGTTGACAGTTTCACCATGCTCAGCGACATATCCAATGATTCCTTTCCCCCATGGGACCTGAACTTCATCCGAGTTAGTCAGAGATGGTAAAACTGTGATACCTGCATGGACGTCGAAGAATTTGGATACCAGGGTTTTCTTATTGGCTGAACCCTCCACTAAGAATAACGAACAGCGGTCGGCATCAACCATAATACATACAAACACCAGGATTTTGTAGCTGAGACTTGTTAAATCCAAGTCGTTAGATATGTCTTTAACTAGTTCCAAGAAAAACTCTCTTTCATTGTGTTCCTTCAGGTAATATTTGAAATCAACAGCTGTGGATGGATACTGAGGAATGTTCACACGCGATTCGAGGAGAGCGCTCAGGATGTGAGCTGTCGTAGGGGGGAGAGAGCTGGCTTTCCTCAGCAGAGCTCGGCGTCTCATGCTGGTCAGCGGCTCCTGGGCTCTGGAATTGACATGCTCGTCGTATGTTCTGTTACAGTTCATAGCTTTTGATCTGGCGAAAGTTTTCCGCAGTTCTTTCTGCGAGGTCCGCCGATTAAGACCGTCACCTTTGCTCGCCCAGCTGTCCTTGCACACCGTGGTCTTCTCTGGCTCTGCTGGGGTCGCAGCTGGCGTTTTACCTGCCTGGTGATTCTTGATCCATTTTTCCACCATACTATGCTTTCCTTTCCTGTTTAGGTAGTCCTCAAACAACTCAGGATGCTTGTCGAGAAAACTTTCAACGTCAGAAAATACCATGTTCGACACTGCCATGTCTGTTGTTAGGATGGTTCTCGGTGAACCGTATGAACAAAATAACACTAAAAAATGTCATCTAGGCTATAACTATTTACAGAGTGTCAAAAATAAAGAAACCGTGAAGCACAACTTCCGATCATTCCAAACGGAACTCCGTGAGACTTCTGCTTAAGAAGCGCACGACGCGAAAAAGGCTGGAGGCATCTTGCGCGACAATATGTCCAAAACCATCGTTGCAGTCTACTGCGATAACTCCATCTGTGGTGTGAACCGAAATGCAAACATGCGAATAGACACACGCTTCATATTACAGAAAGCAACATTGTTACTGAATCACCAATGTGTGAATCTTGTGCGCAAATGACGTTGGCAACGGTTGGTTAGGCTACACTCCACGGTCGACTTCGTCATGTGAATGAATGGATCACTCCAAAAATCTTCTCATAATTCTCAAGAAATCGGCTCCACCGTGCAACTCTTCTTAAACGGGTTTCCCGGTTTATTTGATTGTAACTAAGCTACCTTCCACCCTAACAGCGAAGAAAATGTCCATCATAATAGGAGGTTGCGACCTGGACTGGGTGACTGCCGTCGCTTCCCGAGTAGGCTACTGGATGGATGCGATAGTCTTACCTCACATTGTGGTAGCCAAACAGTGGCCCCTGGTGGAACTGAACGACCGTGTGATAATAGTGTTTTCAAGAACGACTAACTGTTCATAAATCAAATCCATGGGGGAAACCTCAATCCATTTACTGGTGTGTCACATTACATTACATGTGTGCATTTAGCAGACGCTTTTATCCAAAGCAACTTCCAAGAGAGAGTTTTATAAAAGTGCATAGGTCACTGATCATAACAACGAAATAGCCCCAAACACTGTGGGTAGCCAAACATGAAGCATACATTGTGAAACCAATTAAGTCCCAAAGGGAAGAACAATAAGAGCATGTAGTTAGACAAGTTACAATTAAACAGCAAGAACCTCAAAAGTGCAAGAGTGTACCTGTGGAAAAAGCAAGCAACAATAATATATTTCACAGCGAGTACAATCATTTTAGGACAGTTAAAACAAACCAACAAGAGCAACAAGTCTCTCAATAAGAGACATTGTGATCCTGGGGGAAACTAACATCAGCTCCAGCCAAGCATTCCTAAGTGCCGTTGTACTCCCGGAACAAGTGCGGCTCGAGCCTTCTCTTGAAGGTGGGGAAACAGTCAGTGTCCCTGATGGAGGTGGGGAGCTGATTCCACCATTGGGGGGCCAGACAGGAGAAGAGCTTGTGTTGGGACCGGGCGCTCTTGAGCGGTGGGGCCACCAGACGGTTGTTAGAAGAAGACCGTAGGTGGCGGGTGGGGGTGTACAGTAGGCTACACTACTGTCCTGAGCAGTAGTGTAGCTTTATGTTCCACTGGTGTCAAGATGTTTGATGATAATAGAAAAGCCCCTCAGACAGATGCCAGGATCCAAGATAACAAGTAAGGTTCTGAATGGAACCCTACACTGTTCTTTTGTTTGAGGGTACGTGAAAATATGTATGGAACTGGAGGATATTATATATTCTGGGATTTGTCCAAAACACAATACATTTTTTTTGGTCTTACATTTATACAATTGATAGTGAAGTTTATGTTTTTTTGCACATTTACAAATGTGCTCAGTTTATTAGACTATTGTGACTTCATTATCTGTTGACATGCACCTGCTTCATGTTTCCTTCCCATTCGAAGCCTGCAAACTCCATCCACTAGAGGGAGCCACACTCCGCAAACTGCAGCATGTAGTGAACTTTGATTCGAACACTTTCAGTATGTGTTCATCTTGAAAACATGTAGAGCAGTGGTTCTCAACTCTGTCCTCAGGGAACCCCTGTCCTGCATGTTTTAGATGTTTCTTGGCTCCAACACACCTGATTCAAATGCATGCTCGTTACCAGGCTTCTACAGAGCTAGATAACGACCCATTCATTTGAATCAGGTGTGTTGGAGCCAAGAAACATCTAAAACATGCAGGACAGGGGTTCCCTGAGGAGAGGGGTTAAGAACCACTGATGTAGAGGTTGCGTTGTAATGGATACATTAGCATATCTCAGTTTGTAAAAAGCTGTTGACAGTTAAAGGATATGTTGACACAAATGTAAATCGACCTTCTACATCCGCCCCTATATCTGTGTATAACCTGATTTTGACTGCAGTCACAACATGCAGGCATACAAACTCATGCCACAAATCAAATTTGGATTTAAGAACATTGTGGACTGATATTAGTGATGACTAGTTCTTAAATACGGTAAAATTGTTTCATGTGTAATACCGTTTAATGATGGAGCTTGACCAACAAAACACAGCACAAATGACAAGTTAATTAGGTTTATTCCACTGAAATGTTAATTTAGGACATATTCCATTTGACATGCAGATACAGTAAGTGAGGTATTGGCTGTTTGGGTCAGATAACCGCAGTCTGGAGCCAAGTTTTCTAATTTGGATTAATCACAGAGCCAATACCACAGAGGTCACCATTTCTGACGGCCGTCATAATGTATGACCCCCCGTCCCCCTAAAAAAAACAATGTTTAAAAGAATGTGTGTTCCCACCGTAACTGCTTCCCAAAAGTATTACAACTTCGAACGATGGTTTGGGGTAGTTATTTCATCTTTGGGGCCGGGGGGAGGCTTTGTAATTGACAACACAGACACTGTGGTGGGTCACAATGACCCGAAGGTAGCACAAGGGTCAACTGTATCCACTCAGCTCTGCTCTGCTTCATGACAGTATGGACACAGAGCTGCCCAGGTTGTTGACGATGAGAGAGCCTCTTCTGCTGTCTCTGCTGCAACACTGCTCTGACCTCCTCAGGCCTCTCTAAAGGCTGTGACTTCCTCACAAACTCCTAGAACCTCTCTACTGCTGAGATACTGGAGTCAGTCCTCTCTAAAGGCTGTGACTCTCTCACTAACTCCTAGAACCTCTCTACTGCTGAGATACTAGAGTCAGTCCTCTCTAAAGGCTGTGACTTCCTCACAAACTCCTAGAACCTCTCTACTGCTGAGATACTGGAGTCAGTCCTCTCTTAAGGCTGTGACTCTCTCACTAACTCCTAGAACCTCTCTACTGCTGAGATACTGGAGTCAGTCCTCTCTAAAGGCTGTGACTCTCTCAATAACTCCTAGAACCTCTCTACTGCTGAGATACTGGAGTTACGACCATATGCACATTATATGGCTGCCCTCATGTGTTGTCCCACACTCTAATCACCAGTACCAGGATTCGAGACAACATCTTCTACCCTTAATGCCAGATACACACATGGAGCACCTAAACACTTGTAAAGTCTTTTACAATTGTTTTTTTATGAGACAAGTGTCCTGTAGTACCACTAGGGAGCAGCACTAGGACATGTCTGCATTGTGAACCACTTGTCTGGGCCTCCTGTTTGTGTGTGTCTGTGTTCACCCTACTACTCTGACTACACTTCCTTCTCTCCCCCCTTCCTCCTCCCCTCCTGCCTTTCTCCCTCCTGTTAGATCATGCAAGTACCCTTATAGAAGTAAGTTCTAGTAATGACACTCCAAACAGTTTGGGGTTTGCATTGTGAATTATATGTAATGTATTTACATTACCCTAAGTAGAGCTTAAACTAAAACAATCATTGTCCATGTTTCTTTAATAATTACTGCATATTATTTACCCATACTTCTAATAAGTCACGGGACCTACAAATCTTGGCAACACCCATCATTTCTTCTGGCAGCGTCAAGTTCAAAACAAATGCATTTCCTCATACATGAGATTGTTTTCTCCAGAATAGAGGCTGACAGACAGATAGACATCAGACATGAGCAGGAATGCTGTGTAGCCTACAGCTGAGGAGTGGAGGCCTGTAGAAGAAGAGATTCATATCAGTTTTCTATATCACTAAAGCATTCCATCAGTTACAAAAAAAAAGAGAGGCTGACAGACTGATAGACATCAGAATGAGTGTTTAGAGTTTTGCCAAAAGAGTGTCTGATTCGACAAATGTGTTCAGGCCACTGAACATTTGATTCAGAGAATGAGGTTTAGTGTTTTAGCAATTGTGAAAAACTGTTAGCATGTGATCAAAATAGCATTTTTCCATCTACGTAACATAGCTAAATTAAGACATTTCCTCTCAAAGAATGATGCTGAAAAACGAATGCATGCATTTGTTACATCCCAATTGGATTACTGCAACGTATTATCCTCTGGCCTCCCAAGAACCTACATAAAAAATGTACAACTGGTGCAAAATGTTGCTGCTAGACTACTGACCAGAACCAGAAAGTATAATCATATAACATCTACTCTCGTCTCTTTACACTGCCTCCCAATCCAAGCCAGAGCTGATTTCAAAGTCCTACAACTAACCTACAAATCTCTCCATGGAATAGCACCACCATACCTCTCTGGTATCTTTGCACCCTATCACCCAATCGAGGGGGGCTGGAACATGAATTCGTGGATAACGATCTATGACAGTCTGCCAACGCTGGATCTAGTCGCCAAGTGGACATCGGTCTCCCTGATGGACAAAAGCGAGTTCCTGGTCCCTTCCCTTCCTGTCCATCCACCTGCCTGTGATGCTGCGCTGCCTGTGATGCTGCACTGCCTGTGATGCTGCGCTGCCTGTGATGCTGCACTGCCTGTGATGCTGCGCTACCTGTGATGCTGCACTGCCTGTGATGCTGCACTGCCTGTGATGCTGCGCTGCCTGTGGTGCTGCGCTGATCACAGTCCTCCAGCCCTGTGGCTACCTCTGCTTAACCCTTAACTGCCTGAGCCAACATTCCGAACATTCCATAAGCTGTTGAAATATGATATTCATATTTTATGAATTTTCATATTAAATCATACACCTTAACTGTTTATACCATCTTGAAGAGGAGAACTAGGGGATTTTTATCATGTCAATAAATATATGATCACTTGAGGCAAATCATATTTTATCAAAGTGGTTTCAGGCAGCCATTTTTTACAAAAACGTCTCCATCCACCATACCTCATCAGACAACTGAATTTTTAACCACTTTAATTACAAGATGGAGAAATACTTTGAGTTGGTGGAATATCCACAAGTCTGTGGGCAATGTAGAACAGCAGACAGATTAGAAATACCATATTTTGATTACAAGTTATGACCATTCTAGTGACTAGTGGAGACATAGGGGAAACCGGAATTATCCTTTCCCAAAAGTAGCTAGCGCTATGGCTGGATACTCCTCTCGATAACTAAAAAAACGTTCGAGTTTCTTCCACAATCGACCAAATTGGCCAAACAAGGCATGTACATTTAGCTGACAGTGTACATAATCTAGCTAGTTAATGTTGTTTTTCCAAGTTTTTTTTATAAATCTGCTCAAATCGAAGCTAAACAGTGCTACTACCGTCATAGCTGCCTGTCACAAACGGCCAAGCCGGACACGTCATTCTTTCCTGAAAAAACTCGCGTCACTCCCACAAACAAATTCTTTGTAAAAAAGTTGTCAATATTGAGACTTTTAATTGACAATATTGACAACACATATTAAGGAACTTGTCTTTACTCATAATATCGTCTCCGATTTCAATTCGAAGCTGTAAATCTAACACTGTAGGCAATCCCCCATGGTCTCCGCTCTGGCTCCGCCTCGGAAAACAATGGCTGCCGTTGCTGACAAAAAAATATTTTCCCCCTCCCATTAGCCCCTTAACCAATGATATGTACTTTGAGCTTAAGTTGTCATGAGTATCTGGCAGTTTTCAGAAATAAAATCGGTGATTGGACAGCAAAGATATTAAGGCGGGAACCATGGGAACAAAAGTTCCCATATTTGAATGGTCCGACTGACATTTACCAACTGACCCAAGTTGAACACTGGATGTTGGTGTTTCAACACCCATTGACACTTCCCTATTGTATCACTATGTTTAGCCTGTTTTCTGCACCTCTCTTTCACCAACCGTCTCTGGAGGAGGGGATCCCTCACTGAATTGCTCCTCCCAAGGTTTCTTCCATTCTTTCTCCTCTAGTGAGTTTTTCTGGGAGTTTTTTCTTGTCTTCCTTGAGGGTTTAGGTTGGTTGAAGGGCAGTTCTATGGGCATATGTGAAGCCCTTTGTGACATTGCTTGTAAAAAGGGCTATACAAATACATTTTGATTTGATTTGATTTACACATATGCAAGTCAACACACACACACCACACAGTGGTGTACTACATTATCCTCCACTCACACTTACATACAGTATATTTACATATACAGTAGCTACACTGATACAAACACATTCACACACATACACAGTGTACATTCTCAGTGTACAATCTTTTTCTCCATCTCTCTCTCCTTCCTGTCAAGATTCAGGTTAAGAAAAATTATCTCAAGTGTAAGTCAACACACCGTATCCAGGATCAAATCCTCCCCCTCTCTCCTCCTCATCATTTCTCCTTTACCTCCTCTCTCCTCCTCTCCTCCTCCCCCTCTCTCCTCCTCACCATGTCTCCTTTACCTCCTCTCTCCTCCTCCCCCTCTCTCCTCCTCACCATGTCTCCTTTACCTCCTCTCTCCTCCTCCCCCTCTCTCCTCCTCCCCTTCTCTCCTCCTCACCATGTCTCCTTTACCTCCTCTCTCCTCCCCCTCTCTCTTCCTCCCCCTCTCTCCTCCTCACCATGTCTCCTTTACCTCCTCTCTCCTCCTCCCCCTCTCTCCTCCTCCCCCTCTCTCCTCCTCACCATGTCTCCTTTTCCTCCTCTCTCTTCCCCCTCTCTCCTCCTCCCCCTCTCTCCTCCTCACCATGTCTCCTTTACCTCCTCTCTCCTCCCCCTCTCTCTTCCTCCCCCTCTCTCCTCCTCACCATGTCTCCTTTACCTCCTCTCTCCTCCTCCCCCTCTCTCCTCCTCCCCCTCTCTCCTCCTCACCATGTCTCCTTTTCCTCCTCTCTCCTCCCCCTCTCTCCTCCTCCCCCTCTCTCCTCCTCACCATGTCTCCTTTTCCTCTTCTCCTCCCCCTCTCTCCTCCTCACCATGTCTCCTCTCCTCCTTGCCCTCTCTCCTTCTCCTCCTCACCATGTCTCCTTTACCCCCTCTCTCCTCATCTACTCTTCCCCCTCTCTCCTTCAAACCTCTGCCTTTCTCCGATTCTGTTTTGGCATGCATGCATTCTTACTTAAGAAAGTTCCAATAATAAGATTGCAAACAGGATCAACAGGTCCAAGCAAAAATGTGTGTGGGTGTATGTATGTGGGAGTGACACATTCAAATATTTACTGTATGTTCCATGAACAGTACCAATAACAACAGCAGTAAGAGGAATCTTCGAGGCTGGGGTCAGATGAGTAAAAGGCAGCATTACAGGTGATCAGACTGTCAGCATTACTGTCAGACACACACAGAACCAGATGGAGCACAGAGAGGAGGCTGATGGTGAAACCAGAGTTTTATAAAGGTCAGTAGAAGGGTGTTTATTCATATGTTGGAGGGTGAAGGATTTACTGCCAGTCCAGGATAGGTTATGATTACAGTAAGTAACTTAGCATCCCTAACCCTGGTCTGATGTCTTACCCTTTCAAATACTGGATGTTTGTTTGTTTAAAAGCATTGATTTTAGGCTTTACAGTATATCATTATTTCACGTCCATTAAACAGTGTGTCTGTAAATGTGATCAAAGGCTATCGTATGTTAGCAACACTGTCAGTCAGAGCTTAAGGACCTCCCACCTGTGTTGATTCACAGGAAGAGAATGTACTGTGTGATCAGTTAACAGTGGCCAGGGAAGGAGACAGACTATGACATTTGACAAGAAAACTGTACATGTATAATCAATGATTTAATCATAAACATATCAATGTACATGTGTTATTTAGACTAAGTTGGTCCTATAAAGATTGAGGAGCCAGTGCTAACAGCTTTTGGTTGTGGGTCAAAGAGATGGCTAGCCTATGACAGCCTATGATGACATAAACCTTCATTCAATACACCATCTAGTGTAAACCTGTTCCATGTGTTCTTCTGTGCATTGGTGAATGTTCCATTTGCACTGTGCAAGAGTATCCTGAGCATGAGAAAGACCCTGATCAGAGACAGGGCAGAGAGAGGAGGGTTCTGGCAGGGCAGGTGATCAGAGACAGGGCAGAGAGAGGAGGGTTCTGGCAGGGCAGGTGATCAGACACAGGACAGAGAGAGGAGGGTTCTGGCAGGGCAGGCGATCAGAGACAGGGCAGAGAGAGGAGGGTTCTGGCAGGGCAGGTGATGTAGGCTGCAGGTGAGGGAGGACAAACATCCAGAGTTACAGTAAAGAATACAGTACAGTGATAATCATGTGACAGGGTGACAAGTCATGTTTCTGGAATGATTAGGGGTGATTGTACATCAGACTGGCGGAAGTTTTTAAATAATTTGTTATGATCACGTCGTATTTACGTCGTACTTATTTAAGTCATGAGACTCAAAATTCCAACCAACACCCATCATTCCTTCTGGGAGCGTCAAGTGGAAATGCATTTCCTCATCCATGACATGGTCTCTACAGAGCCCTGTAGCAGCACAGGACTGGAATGTAGAAAGAGGTCAAACCAGATAGATGAGAATCAAACTAAACTCTACAGTGGAGAGAGAGGGGGAAGGGTGCTGAGTGACAGGAAAATGACATTTTCTTGAAGAATAATTGATAAATACAAAATGTCATTATGACTAATGTGGCAATGAAAATATACATTTCTATATTTCATTTTGGGCACCTCCAGACAGTAGGACAGTCTAGTTCTAGTGGACATACAGTTCTCCTTCTTTAGGTACATTCTTGGTCCTGCCCCTCTCTGCAGTTTCCTAGTGGTGTAACTTTTCCCAGACATGGATTAAGCTTAATCCTAAACTAAACAAACATTTCTGTGTAAATTTCCATTAATAACATTTGTAGGATAGGACTAGACATGAAAAAACTAATGGAGAAGATAGTTTTGGATATTAAAATGAAGTTCATGGAATGGAATAACCCAAAAGAGCCGTGTACCACCAAGATCCATAAGGGCCTTCAAGCTGAGGAGCTGCTTGGGTTTGCATTAGACTAAAGCTACAGAACACCTTTGCCCTCAGCCTTTCTTTCACGGTGCCTGTGATAGTGTCTACATACCAGTGTGTTAGTGTGTTTTAATATGTACCAATGTTTTATTTTCCCTCCCTAGGAAGACTGCTGTTGAGTCTAAACCACGCCCCTCACCCTTCCCAGCCTGCACCTGTAGGTCAACCCCCCTCCCTTGGAGTGGGCGTGGCCCCAGGGTGGTCGTTGTAGCAATGAGCTTTGAGAGGCGCAGCAAAGGTGTGGTTGTGGTGGAGTTTGCGTATCAGTACACAGACAGAACTGGCAGCATCATCTCCATCAAACCTGATGAACATTACCTCCTCCTGGAGAAGACCAGCGATGAATGGTGGCTCGTCTGCAAGGATGAGAGGACCGAGCCCTTCAACGCCCCCCGCGGGGTTGTCCTTGTCCCCCCCAGGTGTGTCAGGGAACTTCCCAGCAGGTTCCCACTGTACCATGCTCACCCCCCCAGACCAGAGACCACCAGAGTCCCTGAGCCAAGACGACAACACAAGACACCACAGGTGGGTTTCAGTGTGGTGAACAGGGTCGTAATGAATGTAGAACAACATGGGGGGATGGTGAAATACCAGAACAATCATTCACAGAGATTTAGAAGCATCATTAGTTTATACTAGTGCTGTCAGTTAAACGCGTTATTAACAGAGTTAACGCAAACCCAAATTAACGGCGTCAATTTTTTATCGCACGATTAACGTTCTTTTTGACCTGGCAAACTTTGTAGTTTTTTTCACATTCTGTTGCAACAACCACTGACGTTATAAAAACTACAATACCGCACCGGATCTAGCTAGACCGGAAACAAAACAACAGGCACGCCACACACACTTGTTTGGGCTTGCGAGCCGGCTAAAGAGTAGTAGCAGAGCCCGTTTACGGATATTAGACATTCTCTGGTAGTAGGCTAACGTTACGTTTTGAGTTGATTGCCAGCGCCAGACGCCGAAATGGATGCCAATAAGATTCTGAATGTAAAGTTTACTTTTAAAAGGTTGCCAAATGGTTCCATTGACAAGACCAAAGTGATCAGTGTGTTCTGTCGTTGTGCACTGAGCTATCATCGCAGCACGTCGTGGAGTCTAAAATACCATTTTGATGGCCAAGCACACAGATGATGCGAATTCTCCGCCCGCTCGTCAAAGCCAGGCGATTGCAATGTTGTTTTCAATTTGAAAAAAAAACATTTGCACGAAGCAATCCGAACCACTTTTCCATGTTGATAAGAGCATTAAAATTTGAACAAATAATGGATGAAAAAGAAATCAAGGGACATTTAAAATAGATAAAAATGTGCGATTAATTGTGATTAATCGCAATCGTTTGACAGCTCTAGTTTATACATGTGATGTGTTACAGCAGTGGACATTGAACTGAGTTACTGTCCTGAAACCTGCTGTACAGATCTTCCCTGAAACAACACAGGGAGCATGTGTACAAGGACAGCTGTAACACCTGACACTGTGTCAACGTGACTCTGACTGAGGTTTAATCCATGTCACTTAATATGCACTTTTGTTTGCTCTTAAAATGCATTGTTAGGTAATCCTATAATATTGAAAACTGTGTTTAGTGTTTTGTTTTCTAGACGGCATCATCTAATGTAGATAGCCTCTGATCACAAGAGATAAATACATCTCTGAACTTTTGACACCAAACCTCAGTCTGACAGTAGTACAGCTTGATCCTGTTACAACTTGCCCCTGTCTCCCTACTATCAATGATTATTAATTTATTACTCATTACTGTGTTTCAGAGGGTGTTATCTAAAATTAGTATCTCTGGGGAACATGGCATGGACACCAAAGCTAAGAGGTAAGATGAGAATCCATAACTGTTCATGACTGTTCTCCATCTCAGAGCTCAGCAGTGATATTATGACATCATCATTAGTCAGAATAAATGAGACTGAAGTTCTGTCTATGTTGTGTTGAAGCCCAAACCAGCAGAGACCAGCCTCACCTGTACCCAGCTGTGTGTCCATGAAGAGTGACAGGTCTATGGGTCTACCTATCGAGTTCAGTGATGGAGGAGGACCTTCTAATGAGGAAGGGTATGTACTGACCTCTGCTGGTGTTCAATGTTATATGATGAAGGTGACATGATGTAAAGAAGTCGTCTGTGTATAGTGTATACAGGTAGGAAGGCTACACACATTCATTGAGAACATGCAATAAATCATTTGAAGTATAAAGTCATCATTAGATTCAGGATCATCATGTGACATTTCTACTAAACGAAGTCAGAACTCATAGCCTGGCTGATGTTCAGACCATGAGGTAGAGCTACACTGTGAGTGGGAGCTGTTATTTAATATTATTTCATTAACCTGTGGTGTTGGTCTTCTCCTTATGTATCTATGGTTTAACCACTAGACCACCATCAGGCACATCAACACCTTTGACCTCCTTGTTGTGTTTGATCAGAGAGGGACAGGACCTCAACCTACCAGTCCACTGTATTGCTTTAATGTTGAACTTTACCTGACATTAACACAGACACAACCACAACCACAACAAACTACCCTGAAACTAATGCAGTTATGCAAGCCAGACCATACTACCATTAGGTCATTTCATGTCGGTGCAGACAAATTATTCAAAGCTGCTCTCTCTAATTCATTAGAGACTAGAGCGAACTCCAGGATAAATCTGTGAGTTACTTCTCCACCTTAAAAGACTTGACATTTATTGTAAACATGTAATGTTTTTATAATAGCTTTACATACAAATAAGAGAGATCAGTGCAGCTCTAGTGAAAGTTTGACAACAATACCCTACCTGCACACACACACATACACACACACCACACAGCATGAGAGTCAGTGTCCAGCCCTGCAGGTACCAGGCCTGGTATGAGCACAGACCAGGTGGGGCTCAGCCCACTTAGACTGGTTGAGACCAGAAGATCTTCAACTCCTGGGTGGAGGAGTGCTGCAGTGTCTAGCAAACATGCAGCCCTGTGTGAGGTGGACCCTGATGGCATTCTTCAGTGTCTGGTTGAAACACAACACACTTGTTTACCAGGGGTGACAGTGCTCCTATCTTTGATGAATGGTTGGGGTTAGATATACCCATTGAAGATTGTTTATTTGGTAGTGATGGTATCACTCTTATACAGTGTTTCTGAGTTTACCATTCATGCTTATGGGGAGTCAGATGGTGTACTTACTGTAAGTCGCTCTGGATAAATGCGTCTGCTAAATGACTAAATGTAAATGTTATGTATGATACACTTTTTAGTAGATTAACAGCCCTTGTACATGTGGTTCATTTGTTTAAGTAGTGTCATCTCTTGTCCTCAGAGATCAACAGAAGAAGTCTAAGTCAGACCAGAGTCACCATGAGGACTTGTCCTCCATATTCACAGTGAGTTTTGTGTTAATCTAAAGTAAAAACAAGACAGAATCATTTGTATCATTTTGTTCTACTGTGTATAGAGTTCCTGGTTCGTCTGATATCTTCCCTTTCTGTTTCAGGTGCTTGAGGAGACTGTCATCAGGTTTGTGAAGAAAGAGCTGAAGAGGATAAAGAGGATTCTGAGTTCAGATTTCCCAGAAGGCTTAGAGAGTCAGAGGGAGGACCAGGAAGTGGTGGACCCTGAATATCAGAAGCAGGAGAGCAGTGCCAGAGAGGGAGCTCTGAAGATCACACTGCACGTCCTGAGGAACATGAACCAGAAGGAGCTGGCTGACACTCTGGAGAAAAGTAAGAGACTCCATATTTAGTCTGAGTTGACCCATTGATGGTATATGATGATAAAGAAAGTTATGAGACTCAGAGTAGCACAATGTTGTGTAGATCTTCCTATGACCTTGTACTATGTGTGAGTGTGCTAAGCTGTTTCATTATTGTGTACCTAATAAATGATCATAGATTTGAAATATGTTTTGAATCTAATGTAGAGGAAACATTAATCAAACTACGCGATAACACTTTAGATGAGCTCACCAAATTCATAATTTATTAACCAATTTGTTACTTATTAGTTAACAGTTTCTTCAGCATTAGTTATTTGTTGTTCATACAAAATGTATCATTATTAAAGCATTAGTAAAGCTAAACCCTAACCAAAACTTAAACCCTAAACCCTAGCCCTAAACCCTAACCCTAACTGTGTGAACAAATGCTTTACTAATGATACATTTTGTATAAACAATAAATAACTAATGGTGAACAAACCGTTAACTAATAGGTAACAAATTGGTGAATACATTTTGAATTTGGTGAGCTCATCTAAAGTGTTACCAACTACGTTTAACAAAAACACATTCTTGACATGTGTTTTTTGTTTAGATGAACGTGCTGAGATTTGTCGACAGAAACTCAAATCTGAACTAAGGAAGAAGTTTGAAACTGTGTTCGAGGGCATAGCTAAACAAGGAAACCCAACTCTTCTCAATAAGATCTACACAGATCTCTACATCACAGAGGGTGAGAGTGGAGGGATCAATAATGAACATGAGGTGAGACAGATTGAGACAGCATCCAGGAAATCAGCAAGAACAGAAACAGCCATCACATGCAACAACATCTTTAAACCCTCAGCTGGACGAGACACACCTATCAGAATTGTTCTGACAAAAGGAGTTGCTGGCATCGGAAAAACTGTCTCTGTGCAGAAGTTCATCACAGACTGGGCTGAAGGACTAGCCAATCAGGAAATCCAGTTCATCTTTCCTCTCCCGTTTCGAGAGCTGAATTTGTTGGATGGAGAAGAGTTCAGTCTGATGGAACTTGTCCATCACTTCTTCTCGGAAACCAGAGAATCAGGAATCTCCATTTACGACAAGTACAACGTTCTGTTTGTCTTTGACGGTCTGGATGAGTGTCGACTGCCCTTAGCCTTCAAAAAGAACAAGAGCTGTTGTGATGTCACAGAATCCACCTCAGTGGATTTGCTGCTGACCAACCTGATCAGAGGAAAACTTCTTCCCTCTGCTCTCATCTGGATAACCACTCGACCTGCAGCAGCCAATCAGATACCTTCTGAGTGTGTTGACCTGGTGACGGAGGTACGAGGGTTTAATGACCCACAGAAGGATGAGTACATCATGAAGAGATGCAGTGATGAGATCCTGGCCAGGAGAATCATCTCACACATCAAGACATCAAGGATCCTCTACATCATGTGCCACATACCAGTCTTCTCTTGGATTACTGTTACAGTCCTTGAACACATGCTGAGAACAGAGGAAAAAGAGAAGATGCCCAAGACCCTGACTGAGATGTACACAACTTTCCTGGTGTTACAGACCAAACAGAAGGAGGTGAAGTATGCTGGGAAAACTGAGACAGATCCACACTGGAATGAAGAGAGCATTCAGAGCATTCTGTCACTGGGAAAACTGGCCTTCCACCAGCTGGAGAAAGGCAACCTGATTTTCTATGAGAAAGACCTGACAGAGTGTGGCATTGATGTCCATGATGCCTCAGTGCACTCAGGAGTGTTCACACAGATCTTCAGACAGGATGGTAAAGTCTTCCAGGAGAAGGTGTTCTGCTTTGTCCATCTGAGCTTTCAGGAGTTTCTGGCTGCTGTGTTTGTGTTTCTCTCATTCATCAACAACAATGAGAATCTGATGTCTGAGACTGCATCAGCTTCCAGTTCCAAAAAAGTGTTGAGTCTTTTCAGAGAGAAACCAGAAGTTAGATTCTACAAGAGTGCTATGGACAAGGCCTTGCAGAGTAAGAATGGACAACTGGACCTTTTCCTCCGCTTCCTCCTGGGCCTCTCAATGGAGTCCAATCAGACTGACTTACGAGGCCTACTGACTCAGACAAGAAGCAACACACAGAGCCACGAGGAAACAGTCAAGTACATCAAGAAAAAGATCAGACAGGATCCCACTCCAGAGAGATGCATGAATCTGTTCCACTGTCTGAATGAACTGAATGACCATTCTCTGTTGGAGGAGATACAACACTACCTGAGCTCAGGAAGTCTCTCCAGTGAGACGAAGCTCTCATCTACACAGTGGTCAGCTCTGGTCTTTGTGTTGCTAACTTCAGAAGAGAAGATGGACGTGTTTGACCTGAAGAAATACTTCAGATCAGAGGAAGGTCTTCTGAGGCTGCTGCCAGTGGTCAAAGACTCCAAAACTGCTCTGTATGTATAAGGGTTAGATATTATATTTCATGATTGTACGATAAACATGACTCTGATGATGTCTCATGTTCTCCTTGTCATGTAGGCTGAATGACTGTAACCTCTCAGTACGGTGCTGTTATGCGCTGGCCTCAGCTCTCCCCTCCTCAGATCTGACAGAGCTGGACTTGAGTAACAACAACCTGGGGGATTCAGGCATGAAGCTGCTCTCTGCTGGGCTGGGGAATCCACTGTGCAAGCTGGAGACACTGAGGTCTGTATTCATGTTCAACGTGACACAACCAGGGGACAGTGTTGTAGTCATGTTCACCTAAACCAATACCAAGGTATATCGAGATCGAGACAAGACCAAGACTTTGAAGGGTTGAGACCGGGTCAAGACTAAGACCACTCAAAACACACAAGCATAACATAACTTTATATTCATCATTAGCTACATAGCTTTAGGTGGCCTGGCTCGTTATCACAAACAAAATCTGTCAAGGAACTGAAACTAATGCCCTGAAACATACTAATGTTACATAGCTAATACTTGCTAAATCTCTTTGTGTAATGGGGGATGAGAAGAGTTCTGAAAAGTTTTGATACAAAGGCAGATTGCAAACGTTAGGTAGCTAGCTTTGCTAGCGTCACGTACGCCTAGCTTACCCTTTTTTAATGTTTTCTTTCTAAATGCCGGTAAAGGTTTTATGTAGGCCTAGTCCCAGCCTCATCAGTGAGCGTCACTTTGCATAATTACACAAGGTGTGTTTTCTTTTGGACGTCATTGTAAACTAATTGTGGTTCAGGTCTGCAGACCTGTTCAACATGACACAACCACAGTTATAATCACACCACACATTGAGTCACACACGACACAATGGTTTTGAGTTTGTGGTCTATTAAAGGTACAAGGGGGCCAGACAAAGAATATTCAGGGCAGGCTAGGTTTGTCATCCACAGTCATTCAGGTACAGGGCAGCAGGCAGACTCAGAGTCAGGGCACGCAGGATGTAAGGACCGGGGGAACTAAGAGGCAGAAAAGACTAAAGGAGGTAGAGAAAAACATGCTGGTATTGTAGGGTTGACAAACAAGAAGAACTGACCCCAAACAGTAAGTAAGTACGACTTTATTTATATAGCACTTTTCATACAAGAATTGCAGCTCAAAGTGCTTTTTATGTGCAGAAAACACAGGGATATATGAGGGTAGAAAGGTAGATGGGAGACACCTGGAGGGGGTGGAGACAAACATGAGATGGGTGAAACAGACCAGGGTGGGACAGGAATATATTTAAGACTGCTACTAAGAATACCACTTCATTATGTTATTGTAGATTGACATGGCATTGTGTATTGTGTCTGTCTGCTAGTGTTGTCCCTGTGCTTGACACCACTATCCCTAAAATTGGGGTGTGCTTGCCTCGGCGAGCACAAACCATTGTTATCTCATATATATTATTATTATTTTTTGTTTCTTTTCGCCCCCCTAAGGATGCCTCAATATTTGGACTACATAGACAACGGCGATGTCAAAAGGTTCGTCTTGGTAGCGATTGCGTTGGTTGTATTTGGATTTACGTTCCATTGCACGGTTTAAGTAGAAATCGCATTTTTGTGGCGAAAAGTGAAGCTAACGGTGGCTAACTTGCTAGCCACAGTCACTGACGCCACTAACGTCACCAACGTCACGAAATCTCGCGTGACTATATCTAGCAGAACATTAGTTTAGCAGCTCATTAACTTCTGGGAGATGGCTAGGCTAACTGCTTTTCTGCAAGGCAGCTGCAGAAACGCCACAAGCAAAGAGGCCTGGGTGATAACTATTTGCTCATTTTACTTCGTGATATGACACACAATTGTAATGTGTATTTTACAATACAAGCTAATATCATTAAGGAAGTACATCTACTTTCGGAAACAATAGTCTACTATTTCACTGAAGTATTAGCATCATGACATTAGCCTCTGTTGCCCGGGCAACACATACTACGGCGGTCTATGATGCATCTGTTTTCAATCGTTAAAATAAACATTCCTCACAAATACATTTTCGTTGTAGGATTTATTATGACATTAGATTACAAGTAAACGATTTGTGGGTGAAATTATCATTACCTGTGGTTTCAAAACAGTGTAGCTCACTGCATTGCTGTAGCTTAGTCTAGTAGCTAACAAAAACATCTCCACAGCTGTTTACAGTACTAGTAGGAAGTTAAACGGCGGCACATGTTTGCCACTAACCTTACTTAAATAAAAAGTATTTCAATAGGTGAAACTATCTGACTAGTCACTACTAACCTGAACTCCATTGCTACAGCCTAAACCTTGTCAATCTGTTCATGAAAATAATTAATTTCAGCCTAGACCGTAGAACGGAAGTAATGTTAAATCGAATTCAACCAACGCAATCGCTACCAAGACAGTAGTAGCTAGTAGTTGTAGCCTACAATTTACCGGGGCAGCTTCTCCACACAGCAGGGCTATATCGCATTTTGCCTTGTTACTGACAATGATCGCTACCACTGAAATTTTTATGAATGAGTGATTTTTCCCTAAATAAATGTCAAGCTTATTTACGTTTTTGGGGGCATATTTTCAGTTAGCCTATGGTACTATTTGAATCGCGATTTCATCTGAGATAGCTACTGCTGTTAACATCGTCGTTAAAATAAGCTTCAAAGGGGGTTCTTTAATGAATGCATTAAGAGTAAGCTAAATGCCTGAAAATATCACAAGAGGGGAAAAACCATACAGGAGCCTGGTGGCGAGGTACAGTAGTGCAATGTTACTGATAGTGCAACCAGTAGCTGAAAATGACAGAGTATAAGTGAGTGTGCCGTAAATCAATGTCTATATCAGTGTCCATTCAGTAGCCTGATGGCCCTTGGGTAGAAACTGTTGTCCAGTCTGCGTGTGCGCGACCGGATGCTGCGGTAACGCCTGCCAGAAGGCAACGGGGTAAAGGGACTGAAGGATGGGTGGGAACAGTCTCTTAGAATCCTGCCGGATTTCCTTAGGCAACGTGTGTGGTAGGTGTCCTGTAGGGCTAATAAACTAAATAAACATTCCTCACAAATACATTTTCGTTGTAGGATTTATTATGACATTAGATTACAAGTAAACGATTTGTGGGTGAAATTATGTGGTTTAAATCCAGTGTAGCTCACTGCATTGCTGTAGCCTAGTCTACTAGCTAACAAAAACATCTCAGCTGTTTACAGTAGGAAGGCACTACCCTTACTTAAATAAAAAGTATTTCAATAGGTGGAACTATCTGACTAGTGACTACTAACCTGAACTCCATTGCCACAGCCTAAACTTTGTCAATCTGTTTATGAAAATAATTCATTTCAGCCTAGACCGTACAACGAAAGTAATGTTAAATCGAATTCAACCAACGCAATCGCTACCAAGACAGTAGTAGCTAGCAGTAGTAGCCTACAATTTACCGGGGCAGCTTCTCCACACAGCAGGGCTATCTCACATGTTGCCTTGTTACTGATAATAAGCTTCAAAGGGGGTTCTTTATTAATGAATGAATGCAATATGAATAAGCTAAATGCCTGAAAATATCACGAGAAGGGAAAAACTTACAATGACGTTTATTGGCTTAATGCTAAGAGCTTCTTAAGAGCGTTCTAAGAGCGTTCTAGAGCACTCTTCGAATGTTCTTAAGAAGTTCTTATGAATTTCTTAACGAATCTGGGAGACATTAGACATCATTTATCTTGGCTAATTAATTGAATTGTTGAACTGATTGAATTGTTGAGCAAACTTGCTTGTTCTTTATGCTCGATTTTCTATTATCATCCCAACATTCCTAATACAAAAACCATGTTGTACAAATATATACATTGATTGTCCGTATTCATAATAATGTCAAAAAAGTAAACTTGGATTTGTTTAGTGGGTGCACCCGCAATGACCTTGTCTACTTGAACCTGTCTTGAATGAGTGGGATTACGTGGGTCACTCTGTCTAATGAGGGGAGGCGCAGCCCAGATGGATTATGTCACAATATTGATCCTCTTTCTACAGGCTGTCAGGCTGTCTGGTCACAGAAGAAGGCTGTGCTTCTCTGGCCTCAGCTCTGAGGTCCAACCCCTTCCACCTGAGGGAACTGGACCTGAGCTACAATCATCCAGGAGAAAAAGGATGGAAGCTGCTCTCTGCTGGACTGGAGGATCCACACTGCAGACTGGAGAAACTCAAGTAAGGACATGTTTGTTTTTTATATACCTCTTTATGTAATGTTGCTTAACACTGAACATATATCAAACTACATTAATAGGCCTTGTATTTCATGATGATACAATTAAAAACTGCATGTTTACTTTACAATCTACAATATGGTTCAATTATGATTGTAGCCACAATCATAATTGTATTTCCAGGGGTCTTTTCCAGAGAGCGGGTTTAATGAAAACACAGTTTTTAAACCCTGAGATTAAGGAAACTCTGGGTGTGTTACCACGGTAACTGACTGTGAACCTCACCTGCTTTCTGGCAGCTTTTCTTTAACAAACCATGAGTTTCTCCCCTCCCTCATGCTGAGCCTGAAGAAACTGTCAGACATGGGGGGGTTCAAAATAATTCCTTTGTTAATAATTCGTTACATAACTTTATTATATAAAATATGAATCAAAAATGATTCACACCTCCACAAAATCCACACGCCCAACCCAAAGTCCACACATTTAACACCCTATACAAAATTCACACCCCATTCAAGTCCCATCTGCCAGAAACCAAAGACTAGAAATGAGTTCCCTTGTCCTGAGACCTGCTTTCTTACCTGCCTGTTTCTACATCTGTTTGTCCACCTCACCTGTTGCTTCAGCTGGCTCTCTGACATTAGCATGTTGGATGCTGTCCTCCTCTCCTACTCTTTCTTCAATGCCTAACGCATCTATCTCTTTCTCTCCCTGACCCTGTCTTTCTGCTTAAGCAGCACTGGTTGAAGCCTGAAAATATTGTAAACAATTTCTGCATATATGCAGGTAGCAAAGCTAATGTCTTCCTACTCGCCTGCACGCATGAGAATTTCTAATTCCAGTGAATTAGAATTGAACTCAGATCAGCTGTTCTGGTAGCGATAACTCTCCGCTCAGGTCTCCTTTCTTCTCCTCTTCTCTTCGCCACTCCCCCCCTGTCTCCTCCACCCCTCATTTCATCCCCTCTCCTCCTTCTCTTCTCCTCTTCTCCTGTCCTCCACCCTCTCTTCTCCCCTCCCCCCATCTCATCTCTCTTCTCCCCTCCCCTCCTCCCCTCTCCTCCTCCTCTCTCCTCTCCATCCCTCTCTTCCCCCCCCTCTGGATGGATAGTTGAGAGAGAGAAGGATGAGGGGGGGTAGAAAGGGAGAAGAGGGGAGGAGGGGATTTTATATTGGTGCACGTTACACTTTACCTTGACCTGTACGATGACCTTGACTCCACAGAACCTGACACTACAGACACTTTGCCAATTTTGCCTTTAAAAAAGATGCTGCAAGTGTCAGGTGCAAAACCTGCCTGGCTAACGTTGCTACCTCACGGGGCAACACCAACAACCTAATTCAGCCTTAAAAAAACACCACAAAGCCATGTACGATGCATGGCTTTGTGGTGTTTCACAAAGCCATGCTCAGCTAAAAGCCATGTTCAGCTAAAATGCTGAACACCAGTGTGTCAAATAGGCCAAATAACACCCGACAGGATCACTGATCAAAATGTTTCAAAGCCTAACTCCATATTCATGTACGAAATGATTCAAGAAGTAATAGTTCATCATGAAAGATATGATGCCCCTCGGTGATACACATACAGTAGGATCACTGTGGCTGTCAGTGCTATACTGTTTCTGTTAGGCTACTGGCTGGATCAGAAATGTTCAGAAAGTGTTTCTTTTTCTTTTGAGATTAACATTTAGATGCGTGAGTTCTAAACATTTCCACCGGTCCCCACAGCGCCTCTCTCCTCCTCTCGCCTCCCTCTCCTCCTCCCGCTCCTCTCCTCCCCTCCTGCCTCTCCTCCCCTCTTCCCCTGCTCCCTCGCCTCCTCTCCTCCCCTCTTCACCTTCTCTGCTCTCTTCCCCTCCTCCCTCTCCTCCTCCCTCCCCTCTTCCCTTCTTCCCCTCCTCCCTCGCCTCTTCCCCTCCTCCCTTCTTCCCCTCCTCCCTCTCCTCCTCCCCTCTTCCCCTCCTCCCTCTCCTCCTCCCCTCTTCCCCTCCTCCCTCTCCTCCTCCCCTCTTCCCCTCCTCCCTCTCTTCTCCTCCCCTCTTCCCCTGCTCCCTCGCTTCCTCTCTTCCCCTCTTCACCTTCTCTGCTCTCGACCCCTCCTCCCTCTCCTCCTCTCTTCCCCTCTTCTCCTCCTCCCTTCCCCTCTTCCCCTCCTCCCTCTCCTCCCCTCTTCCCTTCTTCCCCTGCTCCCTCCCCTCTTCCCTTCTTCCCCTCCTCCCTCTTCTCTTCCCCTCCTCCCTCTCCTCTTCCCCTCCTCCCTCCCCTCTTCCCCTCCTCCCTCTCCTCCTCCCCTCCCCTCTTCCCCTCCTCTCCTCCCCTCCCCTCTTCCCCTCCTCCCCTCTCCCCTCTTCCCCTCCTCCCTCTCTCCTCCTCCCCTCTTCCCCTCCTCTGCTCTCCTACCCTCTTCCTCTCCTCTGCTCTTCTCCCCTCTGCTCTCCTACCCCTCTTTCCATCCTCCTTCTCCTCTGCCCTCCTCCCTAGAAAGATGGAGGGATGGTGCCATATCAGGGGAAAGGAGATGAGGGATGATGGAGGGAGGGATTTGGAGGAGAGAGGTAGCATGTGAGGGAGGGAGAACAGAATGAGAGAATGAAAAGAAGAGAGGGAAAGTGGAAGAGAGGAATGGAGGGAGGGACAGAGAGCAGGGTAGAGAGGTTGGAACAGAAATAGAGATGAAGAGAGAGAGGGAGAGAGAGAGAGAGTGTGTACGTCTGTGTGTGCTATATCCCCCCCCTATTCCCCTCCCTCCCTGATGTGTGCACATCAATACCCCTCCTCTCCTGCCTTCCTCCCCTCCTCTCCCCTCCTCCCACCCTTCCCCTCACGTCTCCTCACTTCTCCTTTTTTCTCCTCTTCTCCCTCCTTTCATCCCCTCTCCTCCTCCGCTCCTTCTCCTCTTCTCCTCTCCTCCTGTCCTCCACCCCTCTCTTCTCCCCTCCCCCCATTTCCCCTCTCCTCCACCCCTCTCTCCCCCCTGAATGGAGAAAGAGAGAGAGAGATTCCAATGTGAATGATGATGATCAGTAATATATTGTGTTTTGGTCTCCCCCATCAGATGCCTGTGAGCTCACACTGGACCCAAACACAGCACACAGACACCTCTCTCTGTCTGAGGAGAACAGAAAAGTGAGATGGAGGGTAAAGGAGCAGCCGTATCCTGATCACCCAGAGAGATTTGAGAACTGGACACAGGTGCTGTGTAGAGAGGGTCTGTCTGGGCACTGTTACTGGGAGGCAGAGTGGAGTGGAAGAGGGGTTCATATAGCAGTGACATATAAAAGAATCAGCAGGAGAGGAGGGGATAATGACTGTGTGCTTGGATACAATAACAAGTCCTGGAGTCTGATGTGTCGTGATGACAGTTACTCTGCCTGGCACAATAATAAGGGCACTGTCATACCGGTCCCCCCCTCCAGCTCCCACAGAGTAGGAGTGTATCTGGACTGGCTGGCCGGCACTCTGTCCTTCTACACAGTCTCCTCTGACACACTGACCCACCTGCACACATTCCAAAGCACATTTACTGAGCCCCTCTATCCTGGGTTCTGTGTTCATACCTATGACTCCTCAGTGTCCCTGTGTCAGGTAGAATAGCCCACACACACTCTCACACACTGTGCTCACATAGATGTCATTGAAGATTGAACTGTACAAATGGAATTGATATCCCAGAGTGTTTGTAAATATTGGTGTGTGTAGAATGTTTGTTTTGTTTTCAATGTTGACAAACAACAATCCTGTCTTTGATCTCAGTCCCACTGAATGTGATGAACTAAATAGTGTCTAGTGACTAAATAAAAAGAAATAAAGATGTTTTTTTACAGGATGATAGAATACATGCTGTGTGTTTGTTGGTGACCCAGTGGCCCAAGACACACACACACATACACATTTACACACATACACCTGGACACACACACACATGGACACACTGTAAACACTACATTTAGGACCAGTAATATGACAGTATTACCCACTTGAATATACACTGTCTGTGTTTATTGTGATCCCCTCCCTCCCTACTCTCTCCCCCCACCCTCCCTCCCCCCACCCTCCCTCCCTACTCTCTCCCCCCACCCTCCCTCCCTCCCCCCACCCTCCCTCCCTACTTTCTCCCCCCACCCTCCCTCCCTACTTTCTCCCCCTCCCTCCCTACTCTCTCTCTCCCCCCACCCTCCCTCCCTACTTTCTCCCCCCACCCTCCCTCCCTACTTTCTCCCCCACCCTCCCTCCCTACTCTCTCTCTCCCTCCACCCTCCCTCCCTACTCTCTCCCCCGACCCTCCCTCCCTACCCTCTCCCCCGACCCTCCCTCCCTACTCTCTCCCTCCACCTCCTCCCCCCACCCTCCCTCCCTACTCTCTCCCCCCACCCTCCCTCCCTACTCTCTCCCCCCACCCTCCCTCCCTACTCTCTCCCCCCTCCCTACCCTCCCTCTCTACTCTCTCCCCCCACCCTCCCTCCCTACTCTCTCCCCCCTCCCTACCCTCCCTCCCTACTCTCTCCCCCCTCCCTACCCTCCCTCTCTACTCTCTCCCCCCACCCTCCCTCCCTACTCTCTCCCCCCACCCTCCCTCCCTACTCTCTCCCCCCACCCTCCCTCCCTACTCTCTCCCCCCACCCTCCCTCCCTACTCTCTCCCCCCTCCCTACCCTCCCTCTCTACTCTCTCCCCCCACCCTCCCTCCCTACTCTCTCCCCCCACCCTCCCTCCCTACTCTCTCCCCCCACCCTCCCTCCCTACTCTCTCCCCCCTCCCTCCCTCCCTACTCTCTCCCTCCACCTCCTCCCCCCACCCTCCCTCCCTACTCTCTCCCCCCACCCTCCCTCCCTCCCCCCACCCTCCCTCCCTACTTTCTCCCCCTCCCTCCCTACTCTCTCTCTCCCCCCACCCTCCCTCCCTACTTTCTCCCCCCACCCTCCCTCCCTACTTTCTCCCCCACCCTCCCTCCCTACTCTCTCTCTCCCTCCACCCTCCCTCCCTACTCTCTCCCCCGACCCTCCCTCCCTACCCTCTCCCCCGACCCTCCCTCCCTACTCTCTCCCTCCACCTCCTCCCCCCACCCTCCCTCCCTACTCTCTCCCCCCACCCTCCCTCCCTACTCTCTCCCCCCACCCTCCCTCCCTACTCTCTCCCCCCTCCCTACCCTCCCTCTCTACTCTCTCCCCCCACCCTCCCTCCCTACTCTCTCCCCCCTCCCTACCCTCCCTCCCTACTCTCTCCCCCCTCCCTACCCTCCCTCTCTACTCTCTCCCCCCACCCTCCCTCCCTACTCTCTCCCCCCACCCTCCCTCCCTACTTTCTCCCCCCACCCTCCCTCCCTACTTTCTCCCCCACCCTCCCTCCCTACTCTCTCTCTCCCTCCACCCTCCCTCCCTACTCTCTCCCCCGACCCTCCCTCCCTACCCTCTCCCCCGACCCTCCCTCCCTACTCTCTCCCTCCACCTCCTCCCCCCACCCTCCCTCCCTACTCTCTCCCCCCACCCTCCCTCCCTACTCTCTCCCCCCACCCTCCCTCCCTACTCTCTCCCCCCTCCCTACCCTCCCTCTCTACTCTCTCCCCCCACCCTCCCTCCCTACTCTCTCCCCCCTCCCTACCCTCCCTCCCTACTCTCTCCCCCCTCCCTACCCTCCCTCTCTACTCTCTCCCCCCACCCTCCCTCCCTACTCTCTCCCCCCACCCTCCCTCCCTACTCTCTCCCCCCACCCTCCCTCCCTACTCTCTCCCCCCTCCCTACCCTCCCTCTCTACTCTCTCCCCCCACCCTCCCTCCCTACTCTCTCCCCCCACCCTCCCTCCCTACTCTCTCCCCCCTCCCTCCCTCCCTACTCTCTCCCTCCACCTCCTCCCCCCACCCTCCCTCCCTACTCTCTCCCCCCACCCTCCCTCCCTACTCTCTCCCCCCACCCTCCCTCCCTACTCTCTCCCCCCTCCCTACCCTCCCTCTCTACTCTCTCCCCCCACCCTCCCTCCCTACTCTCTCCCCCCACCCTCCCTCCCTACTCTCTCCCCCCTCCCTACCCTCCCTCTCTACTCTCTCCCCCCACCCTCCCTCCCTACTCTCTCCCCCCTCCCTACCCTCCCTCTCTACTCTCTCCCCCCACCCTCCCTCCCTACTCTCTCCCCCCACCCTCCCTCCCTACTCTCTCCCCCCACCCTCCCTCCCTACTCTCTCCCCCCTCCCTACCCTCCCTCTCTACTCTCTCCCCCCACCCTCCCTCCCTACTCTCTCCCCCCTCCCTACCCTCCCTCTCTACTCTCTCCCCCTACCCTCCCTCCCTACTCTCTCCCCCCACCCTCCCTCCCTACTCTCTCCCCCCTCCCTACCCTCCCTCTCTACTCTCTCCCCCTACCCTCCCTCTCTACTCTCTCCCCCCACCCTCCCTCCCTACTCTCTCCCCCCACCCTCCCTCCCTACTCTCTCCCCCCACCCTCCCTCCCTACTCTCTCCCCCCACCCTCCCTCCCTACTCTCTCCCCCCTCCCTACCCTCCCTCTCTACTCTCTCCCCCCACCCTCCCTCCCTACTCTCTCCCCCCACCCTCCCTCCCTACTCTCTCCCCCCTCCCTACCCTCCCTCTCTACTCTCTCCCCCCACCCTCCCTCCCTACTCTCTCCCCCCACCCTCCCTCCCTACTCTCTCCCCCCTCCCTACCCTCCCTCTCTACTCTCTTCCCCTACCCTCCCTCCCTAACCTTCCTCCCTACTCTCTCCCCTCAGGAGCATGGTGATCAGGGACAGGTGAGGGTCAGTCCAGGTACAGCAGGTCTATAGGAGCGTGGTGGTCAGGGACAGGTGAGGGTCAGTCCAGGTACAGCAGGTCTATAAGAGCGTGGTGGTCAGGGACAGGTGAGGGTCAGTCCAGGTACAGCAGGTCTATAAGAGCGTGGTGGTCAGGGATAGGAGAGGGTCAGTCCAGGTACAGCAGGTCTATAGGAGCGTGGTGGTCAGGGATAGGAGAGGGTCAGTCCAGGTACAGCAGGTCTATAGGAGTGTGGTGGTCAGGGACAGGTGAGGGTCAGTCCAGGTACAGCAGGTCTATAGGATCGTGGTGGTCAGGGACAGGTGAGGGTCAGTCCAGGTACAGCAGGTCTATAGGAGCGTGGTGGTCAGGGACAGGTGAGGGTCAGTCCAGGTACAGCAGGTCTATAGGATCGTGGTGGTCAGGGACAGGTGAGGGTCAGTCCAGGTACAGCAGGTCTATAGGAGCGTGGTGGTCAGGGACAGGTGAGGGTCAGTCCAGGTACAGCAGGTCTATAGGAGCATGGTGGTCAGGGACAGGTGAGGGTCAGTCCAGGTACAGCAGGTCTATGGGAGCGTGGTGGTCAAGGACAGGTGAGGGTCAGTCCAGGTACAGCAGGTCTATAGGAGCGTGGTGGTCAGGGACAGGTGATGGGGTCAGTCCAGGTACAGCAGGTCTATAAGAGCGTGGTGGTCAGGGACAGGTGAGGGTCAGTCCAGGTACAGCAGGTCTATAGGAGCGTGGTGGTCAGGGACAGGTGAGGGTCAGTCCAGGTACAGCAGGTTTATAGGGGACAGGGGAGATAGGGCAGGGTTTATACAGGAGAGCAGAACTTTTGGTCAGAGTGTAATAATCTGCTTTATGATGTTCATGCTGTTAATGATTCAACATTCTAGAGTGTGTTGCCACCAGGGCATTGTGAAGTCACTGTGATCTCAGGTAACAAGGGCAATGGAGAGGTGGATTCTGGGACCTGAAGTCCTGTAGATATCCAGACCAACAACTCTGCATCTATAAAGATCTTGTCTCAGGGATATTATCTTTCTCCAGTTAGTCGTAGGTCTGTAACTTCACTTGTGTCTGATGTTCTGATGTGACAGTACACCCAGGGCCCTCCTACCTGAAAGGTTAACAGCTCTCATGATGGGGTCTATATCACTGGACTCTGACCTGTTTTATTGTACTGTTCAGTGTACGTGCTACTACAATAAATGATGGCGTCTATATGACCAGACTTTGACCTGTTGTATTGTCCGGAACCTGTAACTAGGATGTTCCAGAGACACTCCTGGAAGCAGCACAAACAGCATGAACAGATTTCTTCTTCAGCATGAAGGACAATGCCTGCTTGACTTGACGTTGTGTTTGTGAATTCAGACCAGGAGAAAGCAGAGGTAAGTCCCTCCAGGGATCATGTTCAGGTCAGGTAGGAAGTGAGGAGGATTCTAGTTGAACGCTCAGACCTACAATCCTCCTGAATGGAGGACCAGGGTGTTGGTCAAGAGACACAGCTGAACCATTTGATTCATTTGATTTGGTTGGACATTCACATGAATATCTGTATCTAGTAGAGAGTGAAGGATTTTACTGGGTTTAATGGTAATATTTGTTTGTCAGTAGTTAGTTTTTCATGGTACTGAAGGAGATTTTGAGTACAAATGTACAGTACAGGTCCTTAGTCATTCATGTTAATCATTGTCTACAGTACAGATGTCTACTGGACTGGGTGTTATTACAGAACAGGTGATGACAGAGAGAGCAGTTTCAGAGAAGCCAGTAAATCTGCTTTAGATAAGATTACACTGATCATAATGTCTCTTGAGTTAAGGTTGTTGAAAGTGATAATGTGCTAAGCACAATATAGTCCAATGTTGATATTGCAGAGTTAGACTTGATGATGTGTCCTCAGTATGAACACCTCTAGCAGCAGCTCTGACAGTCCCTCCCTTCCTGACCTTCTGACTCTTATTCATCCGTCTCAAACACACCAGCTCTCCCTCTGTATCTCTCTTCATCTTCTCTGCATAATACACACACTACACACACACCTGTGTGTGTTTGTGAGAGAGAATTTTGTGCCCCCTGCACTATTCTGTCTGAAAGGAACACAGAGATAGAGAGAGAGAGAGAGAGAGAGAGAGAGAGAGAGAGAGAGAGAGAGAGAGAGAGAGAGAATGACCTGTCTATAGGTCTCCAGCTCTCCTCAACCTGACTACCTCCACCTGTGTCTCCCTCCAGCTCTCTTTTACTGGTATTCTAGAACACGTCATCGTTTCACACTTGACTGGATGTAATCGTTCTCATTCCCCACATAATTGATTCCAGTTGTTATATTCATCAAAGTCCAGCACACAATACAACATGGGCCTTCAACGCCCTGTCAAAGAATAATCTTTACTTTGTATCACAGAACAACAAGTGCATTGCATTTGCTCAGTTCATTACTATTGTGCAAAAGAACATGATTTGGTAGAAGAAGGAATGAACATAGATAGAGCTACAGTCAGTTTGATTGACCCTTTCATAGTTGAGACATTATTATCATGTAAATCTTTTAACAATCTGCCTTAAAGTTTAACTGAGATATTGTAATTACAAAGCAAGAGTAGTATTAAAACCATATTTCATAAACCTTTCTTAATGTTACTATTAATGTTTGTTAGTTAAGGATTTATAATTATAACAAAATCAATGGATTTGCCAGGTTGGTGAAGTTAGAAAGTTCTGCATGTTCGTTTTATGTTAAAACAATAGCATATAATGTGTGTTTAGTTGGTAGAACTGTGGCATATTAGTTTCATTATAAAAAAATAAATAGATATCAATCCACAAAATTATAACAAGAACTTAAAATACACAAGACCACAAAAACAGCTGTTGTGGTATAACTCATGTAACGTCCATGTGACAATACTTCTATCACGGCTATGGCCAGATGGAGCTAGGATAGATGGATATAGGGAGTCAGATGGCTGAGCGGTGAGGGAGTCGGACTAGTAATCAGATGGTTGCCGGATCGATTCCCTGCCGTGCCAAATGACGCTGTGTCCTTGGGCAAGGCACTTCACCCTACTTGCCTCGGGGGGAATGTCCCTGTACTTACTGTAGGTCGCTCTGGATAAGAGCGTCTGCTAAATGACTAAATGTAAATGTAAATATAGCTAGGATCGATGGATATAGGTAGGATAGATGGATATAGGTAGAATAGATGGATATAGGTAGGATAGATGGATATAGGTAGAATAGATGGAAATAGCTAGGCTTGATGGATATTTTAACAGTCTCATTTAGAAACGTGAAAGCAGATCTTGCTATTAATTTGATTGTTGGTTTCGAATATTGAATTCGATGGATTTTATGTTCTGTTAAGTATGAAGGCCTGCGTTCACTAACCTGAGGCTCTCTAAGAATCAGGAAGGTGGTCACAGGTAATGACTCGGTCTTTTATTACTTTACGAGAGGAAAGAAGTCATTGTTTTACTTCCCTTGTAGCTGTCAAAGTGGTTAATAAATGACCAGGGCCAGTTGTTCTATGGGTGAACAGATGGATTATGACTTTAGACCTATTTGGGGTATTTAAGATGCAAGTTGAAGAGATCAGAAGCTTTGAGATACTGTTTGGGCGTGCACAGTCTTACGATCACCATCTGAGTTCCTAGACTGGATGGTTCTGTGTGTTGGTTGTGTGTGCTTCATAAATATGCATTCGAAAAACATTTCACCGTTTTATAGCAATTGATTCTCAAAATCTTCCACAACAGGAACAACTTGTCAGGCAAACTCTGTTTGGCATTGTTTTACTTAATTTTACAAAGCAGTACATGTTCCACTGTCTACAGTGATCTACAATGGCCACAAGTAATGAAGAACACCTGTTGGGAACTCTGGAGAAGATCGGGGAAGACGATCTGAAGACGTTTCAGTGTTTCCTGCAGAAGAAAGTTCTGGATGGGTTTGATCCCATCCCAAAGAGCAGGTTGGAGGGAGCTGACAGACCAGACACAGTGGATAGGATGGTGGAGAGATACAGACTTGAAGGAGCTCTGAAGATCACTGTGGAGATCCTGGGAAAGATGGATCAGAATAATCTGGCTAAATGGATGATGAGTAAGTGTTCTATGGGTATTATTTTTATTATTTTATCCCAAATTGGAAACAAAAACAACAATGCAGTGATAAGGCTGCAATGTCATAAAGTGGTACACATATCAAGACATGTGATGTATTCACTGTCAGAGATGCAGTGTAGAGGAGATGTTGCCCTCCTTTCTGTGTCTGCAGTTATTCTGCATGTGTATCTATCACTTAGGACTGCAGACACTGTCAGGATGACTGACACCCTTCTCTTAACTAAACAAGGTGACATTATATTAATGGTAGTCCAGCACGCTAACACCAACCCCAGTCCACACAGGACAGGAAACCCAGCACAGACACAGGACATGATCCTTACATGTCACCCACAGCTCCACAGTGTAACACCTGAGAGGATGAGACAGTGCAGGCCTGACTATTCCTGTCTGCTCTCTCCTCGCAGGTGTCAGTAGTGCTGAGGAGGCTGGTGGGAACAGTTCAACTTCCTGTCTTCCTCAGGAAGTCCAGGGTTCCTCCAACACGACTGAGACTGGAGGCCATGCTGCTGCTCCTGGTAGAAACCCCTCGGAGCATGGTACATAAGAAATTTTCATGATAAAATAGACTGTCATGGTACATAAGAGATGATCATGATGAAATACTGTCATGGTACATAATAAATGGTCATGATGAAATAGATTGTCATGGTATAAGATGAAGCAGTATTTGTATGCTATAGAGAGCTTAGAGTAATATTGTTGGAAATATTCACGTCACAAGTAATGTGTGTGTCTGTGTATGAAACAGCTACTCATCTGTTCGCCAACAAAGCTCAGGATGGCAGCGTTGTCATGGCTCCAGTGTTAACTAACACAACCGTTGGAGGCAATGTAACCCAAAACATTGGAGACAACATAACCTACAATATAACCAACATCAATAACATGAACACTGTGGATCATCAGAAAAAAGGTGAAAACTTAATAATTTGGCTTGTGTGGATGTTCTCACAAGTATCAATTACAAAGTAAAAAAAATACAAATAGCAAAAAGTCTAGGTTACAATATGATATGATTTGAGTAAGCCATTGAGCATCAGTAAGGAGAGCCTCCTTCTGTTCTGAACTCATGCTGCTGATACATGGTGGTGTCTCTGTCCATTCAGAAGAGTTACACACCAACCTTTCTGTTTGTTTTAGAGGAAGCATCCCCGATCCCACAGCAAAGCACCTCCTCACCAACGTAAGACAGTAGACATGTATTTTGATGTGGAATCATAAGACATTACAATAATCAAGTGTAAATAATACAGTAGGTGAGGCAGTTCCTCAAATCAGCAAAGCTGCCATTTCTGTTCAAATCAAAAACAATATTGACACGATTCTTTACATTTCTTCAGACACCTCAATGAAGACACAGAGAGAGAGACAAACAGGGGTGGTGAAGACAAGGGTAAGCCTGTATTTTGAACTTGCTTTCTTTTAATATTTTTTTGAGCCTGCTTTTCCAAAACCATCAGCCAACAGCTTAATAGAGTAACAGCTCAGCTCCTCATGCTCAACAGTACAAACCCTCTTAAGTCTTCCTGTTCATTACAGCCCTACATTAACATTAGGCTCAGGACTAAACCATATGATGTATTGTTAGTGTATGTAGTCTAAATTATACAGCCGGTACAACACTGTTCATATACTGTATGTCAGGAAAAAAGGAACCTTGGGAAAATAATGTCTATTTCATCTCATCAGTCATAATAATTTTGTCAACCAACACTAGTCGAAATGGGAGAGTCAAACCTGCATGGCTCCAGGCAAACAATCAACACATCAAACTGTAGACCTGACTTGGACACAATGCAGGACTTGACTCTTCCTGTCTCTAAATAATCCTGTATTCAAAAGCAACATCCACTTCATATGTTGAGCTATGAAGGTATTAGAAGTAGTGTTATTTTATAGCTTTAAGAGAGAGTGTTGTCAGTTAGAAGGCATGCATTGTATAGGTATGTTAATCAATATGAAATGTTTGTTTTATCCAGGTGTTCATGAATTAATCGATCATTTCAAACTGAAACTGAAAGAGAAGTTTCAAGAAGTTTTTGAGGGTATAGCTAAAAAAGGAAACACAACTCTTCTCAATAACATCTACACAGATCTCTACATCACAGAGGGTGAGAATGGAGAGGTCAATAAAGAACATGAGGTGAGACAGATTGAGACAGCATCCAGGAAATCATCAAGAACAGAAACAGCCATCACATGCAACAACATCTTTAAACGCTCAGCTGGACGAGTTACACCTATCAGAATTGTTCTGACAAAAGGAGTTGCTGGCATCGGAAAAACTGTCTCTGTGCAGAAGTTCATCACAGATTGGGCTGAAGGACTAGCCAATCAGGAAATCCAGTTCATCTTTCCTCTCCCGTTTCGAGAGCTGAATTTGTTGGATGGAGAGGAGTTCAGTCTGATTGAACTTCTACATTACTTCTTCATGGAAATTAGAGAATCTGGAATCTCCAACTACGACAAATACAATGTTCTGTTTGTCTTTGACGGTCTGGATGAGTGTCGACTTCCCTTAGCCTTCAAGAAGAACAAGAGCTGGTGTGATGTCACAAAGTCCACCTCAGTGGATATGCTGCTGACCAACCTGATCAGAGGAAAGCTTCTTCCCTATGCTCTCATTTGGATAACTACTCGACCAGCAGCAGCCAATCAGATCCCTTCAGATTGTGTTAACCTGGTGACAGAGGTACGAGGGTCCAATGACCCACAGAAGGATGAGTACATCATGAAGAGATGTAGTGATGACATCCTGGCCAGGAGAATAATCTCACACATCAAGGCATCAAGAACTCTCTACATCATGTGCCACATTCCAGTCTTCTCCCTAATGTGTGTGACCGTCCTAGAGCACATGCTGAGAACAGAGAAGAAAGAGAAGATTCCCAAGACCCTGACTGAGATGTACACACAGTTTCTGGTGTTACAGACCATACAAAAGAAAGTGAAGTATCATGGGAAAACTGAGACCGATCCACACTGGGATGAAGAGAGCATTCAGAGTATTCTGTCACTGGGAAAACTGGCCTTCCACCATCTGGAGAAAGGCAACCTGATTTTCGAGGAAGACCTGACAGAGTGTGGAATTGATGTCTGTGATGCCTCAGTCCACTCAGGAGTGTTCACACAGATCTTCAGACAGGATGGTAAAGTCTTCCAAAAGAAGGTGTTCTGCTTTGTCCATCTGAGCTTTCTGGAGTTTCTGGCTGCTGTGTTTGTATTTCTCTCATTCATCAACAACAAGCAAAATCTGATGTCTGACACTCCATCATCTTCCAGCACCAACAAACTGTTGGCTCTTTTCAGAAAGAAACCAGAAGTCCGATTCTACAAGAGTGCTGTGGACAAGGCCTTACAGAGTAAGAATGGGCACCTGGACCTTTTCCTCCGCTTCCTCCTGGGCCTCTCAATGGAGTCCAATCAGACTGACTTACGAGGCCTACTGACTCAGACAAGAAGCAACACGCAGAGCCATGAGAAAACAGTCAAGTACATCAAGGAGAATATCAGAAAGAATATCTCTCCAGAGAGATGCATGAATCTGTTCCACTGTCTGAATGAACTGAATGACCATTCTCTGGTGGAGGAGATCCAACACTACCTGAACTCAGGAAGTCTCTCCAGTGAGAAGAAGCTCTCATCTACACAGTGGACAGCTCTGGTTTTTGTGTTGCTGACTTCAGAAGAGAAGATGGACGTGTTTGACCTGAAGAAATACTACAGATCAGAGGAAGGTCTTCTGAGGCTGCTGCCAGTGGTCAAAGACTCCAAAATTGTTCTGTATGTATAAGGGTTAGATATTATATTTCATGATTGTATGATAAACATGCCTCTGATGATGTCTTATGTTCTCCTATTGTCATGCATGTAGGCTGAATGACTGTAACCTCTCAGAATGGTGCTGTGAAGCGCTGGCCTCAGCTCTCCCCTCCTCAGATCTGACAGAGCTGGACTTGAGTAACAACAACCTGGGGGATTCAGGCATGAATCTGCTCTCTGCTGGACTGGGGAATCCACTTTGCAAGCTGGAGACACTGAGGTCTGTATTCATGTTCAACATGACACAACTATAGTTATAATGTCACACCACGCACTAAATCACACACTGGTCGTAAGTTTGTGGTCTATTACAGTGGTTCCCTTGGGGGGTCGCGAGACAGATGATTTCCAGAAATCAAGGAACATTTTAAAACAATTAGAAAGGGGGGTTCTGTTGATATATCTCGCCTAGGGCGCCGAATGTGCTAGGACCGGCACTGTGTATAATATTACTATGTAACTGGCTATTCACATTTATTCTGACAGACTTAACTTCAGAGGATGGTAGTCATTTAGGAGCAACTTACAGTAAGTACAGGGACATTGCCCCGAGGCAAGTAGGGTGAAGTGCCTTGCCCAAGGACACAACGTCATTTGGCACAGCCGGGAATCGAACTGGCAACTTTCTGATTAGTAGCCCGATTACATAACCGCTCAGCCACCTGACTACCTAACTCCCCAACATTCCCAATACAAAAACCATGTTGTACAAATATATAGATGAATTGTTTATCACATGGCTCTTCTTTCATTGGCTCCCTTGCATAGATCCCGCCTGCGTGCGTGTGTGTGTGTCTTACATTTACATTTAGTCATTTAGTAGACGCTCTTATCCAGTCTTGAAGTGGCCCTGCTTAGGCTAACTAAATGAAATGCTCAGATAAGATAAGGATCTTCCTGTTTACCTAAGCCTGGACCTTGCCTATAGTTCACCTGGGGGGTTGGCCTCTCTCTATACAAATGGAATGCTGAACACAGTATCATTCTTATACAGGATAAAGAGTTACATCTTAAACTTTTCTGATATCAGAATCAGAATTTGTTTTTATTCGCCATGTAGGTTTGCACAAACACGGAATTTACTGTGGCCGGAAGGTGCAAACAATAAACATATACGGATCCTCAATCAAAATGGTATAGGATTACGTGGGTCACTAATGAGGAGAGGTGCAGCTATGACAGCACCTGCCAAATGAACCCCTCTGTGCTGACTCACTCTGGAGGCCCAGATGGATTCTGTCACAATATTGATCCTCTTTCTACAGGCTGTCAGGCTGTCTGGTCACAGAGGAAGGCTGTGCTTCTCTGGCCTCAGCTCTGAGGTCCAACCCCTTCCACCTGAGGGAACTGGACCTAAGCTACAATCATCCAGGAGAAAAAGGATTGAAGCTGCTCTCTGCTGGACTGGAGGATCCACACTGCAGACTGGAGAAACTCAAGTAAGGACATGTTTGTTTTTTATATACCTCTTTATTTAATGTTGCTTAACACTGAACATATATCAAACTATGTTAATAGGCCTCGCATTTCATGATGATACAATTAAAAACTGCATGTTTACTATACAATCTACTAGGGGTGTAACAATACTCTCAGCTCACGATTTGACACTTATCCCGATACTGGTGTCACCATACGATACGTATCTTGATACATTGAACCCCCCAGAAAGAAAAAAATAATAATTCTAAATCAACTTCAAAAATTGCAAATATTTTTATTGTAACTTTTTTGTTAAGTAACAATGTTTCTTATATACTACTGTAATAATTGGACGTAAAACGTATATTTACCTCTGCGAACTTTCAGCAAGTGCAGCTGATTGCTCTGACAACATAGCGTTCGACCTGTTTGATTGTGATCTTCCCACGTATTGTTGTAGTATATAAGAAACCAAATGTTTACTCCAAATGTTTACTCGCCTCGATTTGTTAAAACAATTGTTTGTTTGAAACAATTGTTGAAACCTACGGTCTCGGTTAACAAACGTTTTAACAAATCTCGGTTTACAAAGGCATTTGCAGACCTGTCGAGGAGTAAACATTTGCTGTTTGTGTACAACAGTGGTTCCCAAACATTTTACACCCCGTACCACCTCAGAAAATATTTGACTCTCCAAGTACCACCATTATGACCAACGTTAAAATACAGTAGCGTAAGCCTACCCTCAGGGACATGCACAGGTACAGGCTAGTGTTGTCCGGGCAACAGACTGTTTGCCCTGATTGGCTGATCTGCCCATAGATATATATAAACGGATCTGCCTTTCTGGACTAAGAGGCTAAATATGAGTTTTTTAATTTTTTATGTGATTGTCCCTGTCTACCCTATTGAGCTACACAAAGTTCACACAGTAAGTATCGTGTATGTTTGCATGCGCCACTACCCAGGAACAGTCAGGTCCTAGCCAGTGCCACATTTATTTTTGTCTCGAAACTAAAGTATTATAGGAAAGGCAAAATGTATTTAAAATAGTAGTGGGCCGTTATCGGCGTTAACGTGCTTTGTTAACGTGAGACTCGGATGTATACCTAGCCGACTTGCACTGTAGGGGGCGAGAACGAGTCTTCGAACCTGTGTGTATGCCTTGTGTACAAAAGTATCACATCAAACGTGACGCGCTAACATGGATGCAGCTATGAAGCCACCGGGTTTGCTTCAGGGAAAATGTATTTTTAAGAAGCTTCCCAATGGAAACCTCGACAAGACTAACGTTGTTTGCACTTTGTGCGATGCATAATTAGTTTACTGTACGAGTTCTTCCAGTCTCAAATACCACCTAAACGCAAAGCATCCCTTAGCTAATGCGGAAGATGCCGGGCCAAGCACTGATATAGCGCAGGGGAAGAGTCGTCATCAAACTACGATGTTTGAGTGCAACCGAGGCAAGCTCATCAGCACAGCTCTATCAGCCAAACTAACTAATCTCATTGCTCACCTGGCTTGAGAAACCCGTTCTCAAAGACTTACTTTTAGTCATTATTTGGGTAGCACACATATTCTGAATGCCTTCGGTGGAATTCAAATGAGCCATTTTAATCTATATTAATCTCGAATAATTCCAAGATGACAGTGAGATTACACTAGGTAAAAAAAGAAAAATCTATGCCCACCACTAATTTAAAATAACACTTCAATTATATCATGGTTACATGGTTAAAGTATTTAAATATTTCTGAGATTCCTCCGCGTACCACTAGAAGGGTAGCCTGGCTCTGCCCTCCTACGTACTTCCGCTCAATTTGGATTTTGCTTCTGTACTAGATCTGGGAGTTAGACTTTGAAGTCGGTTTTCAGAAACACATTTTTTGTAGGTCCAATCAGCGAACAGAGGGAGTGGCTGAGAACGATGACGTTAATGTCGTGCACTAGTTTGAGCAGTTCAGTAATGGCGGCAGAGAAAGATGCGAGCGAAGCTATTCTGCGGTTGTCCTGGCCAAGACAGGCAGCAGCATAAAAAACACAGAGTTACAGACAGAAAACACAGAACATGACAAGTTAAAAGAAACTAAAAGCTAAGAGCTAAGAAACAGTGACATAGAGTTAATTTAAGAAACATTTACATTTTTGGGAACCTGCCTCTATTTCTTTCATTCGAGATGAAAGAAAAGTAGTCAGTGATATTAGTTCCCTGAGCTTTAAAACATTCTGCAACATATTCCGTGATGAGGGGGCAGAGTGCCCAAAAGCCCTTTTTCCCATTTCCGTTCTGGCATTTGGAACAGCTAGCTCCGTTACAGTAGTGGTGAAGGAGTTGGCAAAGGCGAACGCTTGCGATTGGTTATGGCAAATCAGAGTGGCTCTGGGCAGATCCAATAGTTTTAAACTTCAACAGAGGACCCGCCTTCAAGGAAGTTAACGTTTGTCAATGGAGCGATCCCAGGCCCTCTGTACAAATGAAATGTACGAGGGTCTGGTTAGGCACAGGCTACTAGAAGGGGGCACGTGTTCCACAGTTTGATCCACTGTTCTATATCAGTCGTACTCATTTTGCCCTGCTAGTCTACTGCCCAGTTCAAGCTGTGAATGCTCAATGCTGTGTGTAGTCTACGTGAGACACTGTGCAAGATGTGGCTCAACCAATAGGATCAAACGAAAGTCATATCGAAAAAATATCGTCTCGACTTCACGATACATATTGGTTAGATGATATTTCTGTCAGAAGGCAGGGCCAAGGAATGCACCACAATGGAAAGGGTTCACTTTGTTTATTAGGCAAGCTGCTCAAATCACACCATCAGTCCATGACAGAGTGATTAGCATGAGTGAGGACTCTGTCTCTCAAGACGTGCTTATATACATTAGCTGGACATGTTCAAACATAGAATGCACGGAATTGCTTCCTTAAAGGGTCTCAAGGATCAGTACAGTGATACAGTAAAACAGACAAACAGGTGAAGTCGTCGTAACTCATATTAGCCCTATTTGTGCATGTTTACTACTCACTGTCTCCTAAGAGTCTGGGTTGAGTGCATTCCATGGCTATATTCGCTCAGTGAGGGGCCTCACTGTATGACCTCTTGATCTCACGAAGACCCAAGCTTCATGTAGGACATAGAAACATAGAAAATCTGCCCATCAATATTGTAATTTTTTTGTACCGCAATATATTCTTACACCCCTACAATCTACAATATGGTTCAACTATGATTGTAGCCAAAATCATAATTGTATTTCCATAAAGCGGGTCAAGTGAAAACAGAGTTTTTAAACCCTGAGATGAGGGAAACTCTGGGTTTTTGGCTCCAGAAAGAGAGATAACTGAAACCAGATGTTGTAAAATGTAGCTCAGCTAAAACCTGGGTCCTAGTGTCGGTTTCAAGTAAATGTAGCTAAGGACTTCAAGCCCTAAGCCCTCACAGACTTAGTGAGAACATGCCTCAAAGTCCGTGAGTCTGTGAGGGTGGACATTGGGATTGAGCCTAACCGTTCGCAAACTCCAGATTGATTGTCTTGTTGTCTTTGAGGGAAAAAGCAGTTTGTCCCGCGCATTGATTCAGAGCGTGCACGGAGAGAGGGGCTATTCACAGACGGGTCTGTTGTAGTGAGAGAGCGGACGCGAGAGAGGGGCAAGAAGGGGCTGAGCAAATCAGTGCGCAGCTCTACAATGAAATATGTTTTAGTTGTTGAAGCCATATAATACATACGGATGACATGAAATTCTACAGTTTTCCATGCAGAGCTAACCTGGCATTTACTGAACATCTCACTGTTAATCTGTGCTGTGGAGGTTGATGAACCCTCCTTCGTGTAATGCCCAGTCATTAAAAAGGTAAAGAATGTGACAGTCGTTTTGTGCACATAGGATTGTTCCATTTCTTCTTCACCTGTAGTAAGACGTTAGCCTGGTCCTAACCAGACTCTCCCCTCGCTCCATTGACAAGCGTTGACTTCCTTGTAGGCAGGTACTCTGTTGAAGTTTCAAACTATTGGATCTGCCCAGAGCGACTCTGGATCTGCTATAACCAATCCCTAGCGTTCGCCTTAGCCAACTCCTTCACCACTAACAGAGCGAGCTGGAAAATCAAACTTTTCTTGAACCCCGTGGGGAGGAGGGCCACAACATCATGGCCACCAAGAAAATTCAGCAAAGATTGTTCTTGCTCCGGCTTTAACTTCTGGATATTCGGCAGTGTTGCCACAACGGACTGAATGGCTTCGCTCGAATCTTTCTCTGTCGCCATTACTGAACTACAACTCAAATTAGCGTACGACATCAACGTCATTGTTCTCAGCCACTCCCTCTGTTCGCTGATTGGACGGTAAAAGGTTGACTTGAGACATCAACTAATATACCGAAAGCCCAGACGGAGTACAAAGCAAATTGAAAATTGAGCGGAAGTATGTAGGAGGGCAGAGCCAGGCTAGTAAGATGTGTGGTAAAATGTAAATTAAATTCATATACTGTATTGAAATGTACTGAATGACCAATTGCCTCTCATCTACTGTTGCAGTTGTTTGTTTTCTGAGATGTCTTCATACTCGCCTGCACGCATGAGAATTTCTAATTCCAGTGAATTAGAATTGAACTAACTCAGATCAGCTGTTCTGGAAGCGATGACTCTGAGCTTCCCATCTCAGGGTTCATCAAGTCCGAGTTCAGGGGTTAGGCTCAGAGTTTGTAAAACCTGCTTTCTGGAATACACCTCTGATGATGAGAGAGAAACAACATGTTTACTTAGAAAGTCAGTTTCTAAGTCACTTATCAACAGGTGAAGTGTATTTCCATCATTCCTCTGCTTATCCCTAAAGTGTGGATCAGGGTGGAGAGTGCTGGATCAAACCTGGCCTTGTGAAGGCCTGGAAATGTGAGTATTGACTGCTACTTGGTTCTAGTATGGTCATACAAGGGACAATACTATTAGTGACTTGGACACACACACTGTAAACACTCCTTTTAGAAGCAGTAATTTAACACAATTACCTACATCAATACTGTGTGTATGTCTGTGTGTGCTATGTCCCCTCCCTTCACCCTCCCCTCTCCTCCTCTTCCCTCGCTTCCCCTTGAGTCTCCTTTTTCTCCTCTTCTCTTCTCCACTCCCCTCCCTTGTCTCCACCCCTCCTTTCATCCCTTCTCCTCCTTCTCCTCTTCTCCTGTCCTCCACCCCTCTCTTCTCCCCTCCCCTCCTCCCCCACTCTTCTCCTCTTCCCCTCTCCTCTCCACCCTTCTCTTTCCCCTTCTGGATGGATAGTTGAGAGAGAGAAGGATGAGGGGAGGAAAGAAAAATAGAGAAGTGGAAGAAGGGTGGGATAGAGAGAGAAAGAAAATTGGGGATGAATGAATGAAATGTGGAGGAACATGAGGAGTGCTAAGGAAGAATTTGAGTGGCACTGTGTAGATCTGAATAGTCAAGGGATATGGTTTTAATACAATTTATTTAGATTATACAATTACATATGATTTAAACAAAGTACTTTGTGATCAGTCTCGACGAAGGCTGTGCTAGCCACAAATCGTTCGCAAGAGTGATGGTCAGCCATCACACATGCACTGCCTTATATAAACTTAAGATCAAATGGCATTCCATAAGGTCAATCAATCAATGAAGCAAACTCTGTAATTGGCTAACTCAACATAGTGACAGCTTGAAACAATACCAAGTGTCCAGTGTGTCCCAAAGTTCTTTGATGTCACAGCTCTCTCCAGAGCAGTAGATAATAAAGCCACAGGGGTTGACCAGTCAAATGGTCAACTGTCCTTTGTGTGACCATCTTCAAACAATACTTTTAATTAACACAAACAATGAAACAGGACACAGTCCTTCAAGCCAAAGTTCAGAGCAACTGTCTCATTGACCCCTTACAGTAACCAGAGGACAGAAGGCCATATAAAATGCTTCACCCATCCCCCAGGGCAAGCTGCCCACAGAGCCATCAGCACCTCACATTCCTTTGAACTCAACTTAATTATCTTCCCTTCCTGTCTCTTACCAATGAACATAGAAGATTATAGATTTCATACACATACATCTATGCATATGACCAAAATTTCCATTACAAGGAGGATAGAAAGATGGAGGGATAGGGGGGCAGATCCCTCCCTCTCCTCTCCCTCACCACTCCCCTCTCCTCCTGTCCTCCCCTCCTTCCTCCTCCACTCCCTTCTCCCCCCGCTCCCCTCTCCTCCTGAATTGACCTTCTCTCTGCTCTTCCTCTCTTCCCCTCTTCCTCTCTTCCCCTCCTCCCCTCTACCCCTCCTCCCTCTCCTCCTCTCTTCCCATCCTCCCCTCCTCTCCTCCTCCCTCTCCTCCCCTCTTCCCATCCTCCCTCTCCTCTGCTCTCCTCCCCTCCTCCCTCCTCTCTCCTCCCCCCTTCTCCTCTTCCCTAGAAAGATGGAGTGATGGGGGCATATCAGGGGTAAGGAGAATGAAGGATGATGGAGAGAGGGACTTGGAGGGAGAGAGGTAGCATGTGAGGGAGGGAGAACAGAATGAGAAAATGAAAGGAATAGAGGGAGAGTGGAGGAGAGGAATGGAGGGAGGGACAGAGAACAGGGTAGAGAGATTGGAACAGAAATAGAGAGAGAGAGAGGAAGGGTGGAGAGAAAGAGAGAGAGAGAGAGCAAGAGAGAGAGAGAGAATGAAAGGGGGAGACATTCTAAAGTGAATGATGATGATCAGTAATATATTGTGTCTTGGTCTCCCCCATCAGATGCCTGTGAGCTCACACTGGACCCAAACACCGCACACAGACACCTCTCTCTGTCTGAGGAGAACAGAAAGGTGACAAGGAGGAGAGAGGAGCAGCCGTATCCTGATCATCCAGAGAGATTTGAGGACTATCGACAGGTGTTGTGTAGAGAGGGTCTGTCTGGGCGCTGTTACTGGGAGGCAGAGTGGAGTGGAAGAGGGGTTCATATAGCAGTGACATATAAAGGAATCAGCAGGAGAGGAGGGGGTGTTGACTGTGTGCTTGGACTCAATAACAAGTCCTGGAGTCTGGAGTGTCATGATAACAAATACTCTGCTTGGCACAATAAGAAGAGCACTGTCATACCGGTCCCCCCCTCCAGCTCCCACAGAGTAGGAGTGTATCTGGACTGGCCTGCCGGCACTCTGTCCTTCTACACAGTCTCCTCTGACACACTGACCCATCTGCACACATTCCACAGCACATTCACTGAGCCCCTCTATCCTGGGTTCTGGGTTAATATCTATGACTCCTCAGTGTCCCTGTGTCAGGTAGAATAGTCCACACAAACTCACACACAGTACTCACATAGATGTCATTGAAGATTGAAATGTATACAGTTGGAATTGATATCCCAGAGTGTTTGTACATATTGGTGTGTAGAATGTTTGTTTTGTTTTAATTGTTGACAAACAACAATCCTGTCTTTGATCTCAGTTCCACTGAATGTGATGAACTAAATAGTGTCTTAGTGACTAAATATGGAGAAATAAAGATGTTTTATACAAGATTATATAAGACATGCTGTGTGTTTGTTGGTGACCCAGTGGCCCTATAGACACACACACACACACACACACACACACACACACACACACACACACACACACACACACACACACACACACTGGCTCTGGACGGTCACCTGCACTACCAGACTGGGGAGCACAGGAAGGCTCAGGAGGGCTATGAGAGGACCCTGGACTTAGTGGTGGACGCCTCAGACACACATCCCATCTACCTGCACCTGGGCTCCATCTACCTGGAGGAGGCCAGGGGGAGATGGGCAGGGTCACACACACACAGGAACCAGTCACATGGTTTAGGAACTTCACTAGGAGGTCGTTTGGGGACAATCATTGTTTTAAATTTACATTTATTCATTTAGCAGACACTTTTATCCAAAGCGACTTCCAAGAAAGAGCTTTACAAAGTGCATAGGTCACTGATAATAACAACAAGATAGCCCCAAAGCATTGCGGGTAGCCAAAACAAGAAGCACACATTATGAACAACCAAAAAAATAAATGCCAAAGGCAAGAACCATAAGAGCATGTAGTTAAGCAAGTTACAATTAAACAACATGAATCTCAAAGTGCAAGTGTACCTGTAGAAAAGGAAGCAACAGTAAAATAAAAATAAGATTAACTAAAAATAGAATATTTCGCAGCGAATACAACAGTTTAAATCAGCTACCACTAACCAACAAGAGCAACAAGTCTCTAAGCAAGAGTCATTGTGATCCTTGAGGAAACTAGCATTGGGTTCAGCAAACTATTCCTAAGTACCGTTGTACTCCGGGAAGAAGTGCGTCTTGAGCCTTCTCTAGAAGGTGGAGAGACAGTCAGTGTCTCTGATGAAGGTGGGGAGTTGATTCCACCACTGGGAGGCCAGGCAGGAGAAAAGCTTGTGTTGGGACCGGGCGGTCTTGAGCAGTGGGACCACCAGGCGGTTGTCTAAAGAAGATTTTGCAGAAACCTATCTGTTTGTATCTGTCCATTTGTAGTATGAAAAGGCTGAAACGACATATTTAGGTGCCTGCATGAGTACCTGTCTTGTCTGTCCTCCCTGACATCCCTGCATATCCCAGCCCTGCTCAACAAAGGAGCAGACCTGATGTCACGGGGATGAACCATCGTTGGGGGTGGATGGACGAGGCCTCTCCCTCAGTGATAATTCTTCCCCCCTCCACATAGCGGGGAGAAGGAAAAACGCTGTGTTTATGTCCAGTAGGCACTCTCTCATGCTACTGTAAGGTTGGGTGTCCCCCTGCCCCCTCCTCTCTCATGCTACTGTAAGGCTGGGTGTCCCCCTGCCCCCTCCTCTCTCATGCTACTGTAAGGCTGGGTGTCCCCCTGCCCCCACCTCTCATATGCTACTGTAAGGTTGGGTGTCCCCCTGTCCCCTCCTCTCTCATGCTACTGTAAGGCTGGGTGTCCCCCTGCCCCCTCCTCTCTCATGCTACTGTAAGGCTGGGTGTCCCCCTGCCCCCTCCTCTCTCATGCTACTGTAAGGCTGGGTGTCCCCCCTGCCCCCTCCTCTCTCATGCTACTGTAAGGCTGGGTGTCCCCCCTGCCCCCTCCTCTCTCATGCTACTGTAAGGCTGGGTGCCCCCCTGCCCCCTCCTCTCTCATGCTACTGTAAGGCTGGGTGTCCCCCTGCCCCCACCTCTCATATGCTACTGTAAGGCTGGGTGTCCCCCTGCCCCCTCCTCTCTCATGCTACTGTAAGGCTGGGTGTCCCCCTGCCCCCTCCTCTCATATGCTACTGTAAGGCTGGGTGTCCCCCTGCCCCCTCCTCTCTCGTGCTACTGTAAGGCTGGGTGTCCCCCTGCCCCCTCCTCTCTCATGCTACTGTAAGGTTGGGTGTCCCCCTGCCCCCTCCTCTCTCATGCTACTGTAAGGCTGGGTGTCCCCCTGCCCCCTCTTCTCTCATGCTACTGTAAGGCTGGGTGTCCCCCTGCCCCTCCTCTCTCATGCTACTGTAAGGCTGGGTGTCCCCCTGCCCCCACCTCTCATATGCCACTGTAAGGCTGGGTGTCCCCTGCCCCCTCCTCTCTCATGCCACTGTAAGGCTGGGTGTCCCCCTGCCCCCTCCTCTCTCATGCTACTGTAAGGCTGGGTGTCCCCTGCCCCCACCTCTCTCTCATGCTACTGTAAGGCTGGGTGTCCCCCTGCCCCCACCTCTCATATGCTACTGTAAGGTTGGGTGTCCCCCTGCCCCCACCTCTCATATGCTACTGTAAGGCTGGGTGTCCCCCTGCCCCCACCTCTCTCTCATGCTACTGTAAGGCTGGGTGTCCCCCTGTCCCCTCCTCTCTCATGCTACTGTAAGGCTGGGTGTCCCCCTGCCCCCTCCTCTCTCATGCCACTGTAAGGCTGGGTGTCCCCCTGCCCCCACCTCTCATATGCTACTGTAAGGCTGGGTGTCCCCCTGTCCCCTCCTCTCTCATGCTACTGTAAGGCTGGGTGTCCCCCTGCCCCCTCCTCTCTCATGCCACTGTAAGGCTGGGTGTCCCCCTGCCCCCTCCTCTCTCATGCTACTGTAAGGCTGGGTGTCCCCCTGCCCCCACCTCTCTAACATCTGGAGTTGCTGGACAGAGTCTCTGTTTGATGGGTATCACACCTCATTGTGTAACTTACTGTCAAATTGCTAGTCATATGTTGATAAGTAAGGGTCAAGATGTGGTCTGATTGGTTGTTCTTGTGTATGAAAGGAATTGTGAAGCATTGTTCTGTGGATTCTTGATCTCCTGAGACCTTCTCCTCAGCTCTGGCTTGTCCTACTGCCCTACTCTTTCCTCACCTCTTGCTTTCTCTCTCTGGTTTACAATAACCATGGTAGAGTAGGTAAGATGTAAAGCATTCATTTTATAACATGTTTGCCTTGTAATTGATTTAATTAATTTCCAATGTTATTAAATGTATATTCATTTAACCTTACTTTGACCATTCTTGCTCTGATTGAACCCACATTTAAATAACTAATCATATTGATATTGGCATTGTGGTATTGGCATTGACATTGGTTAATGTTAAAACACTGTTCAGTTTCCCATCTTCCTTCAAACATGGGAATTCGTTTTGGTTGTTTGTCCAATATTAGACCTCTTACACTACTTGACATGCTGAGCATCTATCAGATATTCCCCTCAGTTACTGATCTGCTGTGGTGGATCAAGAGTTGGGATACTCTGTCTCCACAAAGCCTCTCTCACTGGCTCCACCATGCTCTCAGTATCCTGGATGAGGGTGTGGGATGTCCTGTGTCACCTGGCATTCAGGCTCATTCCACCAGAGGAGTGGAGACTTCGGTAGCCATCCTCCGTGGTGAGGGAGTGGAGGAGATCTAGATCTGGAAGACACTACGGCCCTCCCTTTCTAACCCTAACCCTGTCTGAGACTGCTGTTATTGTACCCATATACATGTGACCTCCAGCACACAGCCATTACAACACTGCTCTCATTCCAGTGCTGCTGAATCAGCACACAGCAGTTATCTGGGGAGTGTTTACAACCAAAGGTTAATAAAGTTAAATGGATTCAGCCCAAGAGACAAGGGTGTAGATATTCCTGGTCATGAAGACTCTTGGTTGTAGCAGGACAGAGAGACCAGGAGTGGAACACAAGTGCAGAACTTTTGATCAGAACACAGGTTCAGATGTACCAAGAGCTGATCCAGAATCATGGTCAGGGACAGGTGAGGGTCAGTCCAGGTACAGCAGGTCTATAAGAGCGTGGTGGTCAGGGACAGGTGAGGGTCAGTCCAGGTACAGCAGGTCTATAAGAGCGTGGTGGTCAGGGATAGGAGAGGGTCAGTCCAGGTACAGCAGGTCTATAGGAGCGTGGTGGTCAGGGACAGGTGAGGGTCAGTCCAGGTACAGCAGGTCTATAGGAGCGTGGTGGTCAGGGACAGGTGAGGGTCAGTCCAGGTACAGCAGGTCTATAGGAGCGTGGTGGTCAGGGACAGGTGAGGGTCAGTCCAGGTACAGCAGGTCTATAGGAGCGTGGTGGTCAGGGACAGGTGAGGGTCAGTCCAGGTACAGCAGGTCTATAGGAGCGTGGTGGTCAGGGACAGGTGATGGGGTCAGTCCAGGTACAGCAGGTCTATAGGAGCGTGGTGGTCAGGGACAGGTGAGGGTCAGTCCAGGTACAGCAGGTCTATAGGGGACAGGGGATATAGGGCAGGGTTTACACAGGAGAGCAAAACTTAAGGTTAGAGTTTAATAATCTGCTTTATGATGTTCATGCTGTTAATGACTCAACATTCTAGAGTGTGTTGCCACCAGGGCATTGTGAAGTCACTGTGATCTCAGGTAACAAGGGCAGCGGAGAGGTAGATTCTGGGACTTGAAGTCCTGTAGATATCCAGACCAACCACTCTGCATCTATAAAATATATTTTCTCAGGGATATTATCTTTCTTCAGTTAGTCGTAGGTCTGTAACTTCACTTGTGTCTGATGTTCTGATGTGACAGTACACCCAGGGCCCTCCTACCTGAAAGGTTAACAGCTCTCATGATGGCGTCTATATCACTGGACTCTGACCTGTTTTATTGTACTGTTCAGTGGATCTGCTACAATGAATGATGGCGTCTATATGACCAGACTTTGACCTGTAGTCTTGTACTGAACCTGTAACTAGGATGTTCCAGAGACACTCCTGGAAGCAGCACAAACAGCATGAACAGATTTCTTCTTCAGCATGAAGGACAATGCCTGCTTGACTTGACGTTGTGTTTGTGAATTCAGACCAGGAGAAAGCAGAGGTAAGTCCCTCCAGGGATCATGTTCAGGTCAGGTAGGAAGTGAGGAGGATTCTAGTTGAACGCTCAGACCTACAATCCTCCTGAATGGAGGACCAGGGTGTGGTCAAGAGACACAGCTGAACTGTAGGAACATTTGGTTGGAAACTCACATGAATAACTGTATTTAATAGAGTGAAGGATTTTAATGGGTTTAATGGTAATATTTGTTTGTCAGTAGTTAGTGTTTCATGGTACTGAAGGTGATTTTGAGTACAAATGTACAGTACCAGGGTTTTTCCTACATAGAGAAAATGTTGGCGCCAAAGCAGTTTTCCCGAGCGCCAATGACAATCCCAGGCGCCAAAGGCAAAAAGTCAGCGATGAAGAAAAGAAAAAACCTGTGTTCATCACGCGTGCAAAGCATATCAGTAAATATGTTCTCAATAGTATGTTTCAAGTAGGCTACAGCCGAACCCCCGTTCTGTTTTGATCAATAATAATCCAGTTGATAAGCGTGTCTTCGTGTCTGATCAATACGCAACTGTGAGGTGCACGAATGGACAGAGCGGCCACTAAACTGTCGTTCTGCTGCGAGGGCCAGCCCGACGTGCACGAATAGTACACCTGTAGCCTACAAATGCAAATTACATTTCCACTCAAAATGCTGACAAAAGTTTGAGTTACGATTTCAAATGCAGCCTCCATTAGTATTCTTAACCTTGAATGATAACATATAGTGCAGTGTTTCCTCTATGGCTAAATTTCTGCCGCCACGGTAATAGAAATCAGGCTGTAGGGCCTAAAAAAGTTTAGTCCATATAGCCTATCAGCAGTGACTGTTAGAGTGCATGTCGGAGAATAGCACGGACACATGCTTCACACCGCAGTTGAGATTGCGTGTGCGTCCTTGAGAATTGTAAATCGTAGGCTATAATTTATGTTGTCAGTTCTTAAGCCCGTTATTGTATAAGTCTATAGTTCTTGCAAATTTAAATCAAGTTAACTGGTGATTTTCGTAGTTTGTATTCTTCCCCTGCTAGCTAAATTGCACATGTCTGTTGATTTGAAAGCGATTGCTGCCCTTTCTCAGGTTTGTATTTTAGGTGCATTATTATGCTGAAGTAGTTTTAATTAATAAAAAGTGGGTTTATTGTTAATATTTGCTACAGAATGCTTAGCCTATCAATCAAATGAAGCAGGCAGTGTACATACTTCAGAGTGGCCTACCTTAATCGATAGGCTAGGCTACTGACCATTTACAATAAGTTGTTACGTCAATTCTTAATTGGCAGCATTTATGCCATTTAGAACATACTTTCTAACTTTATTGCTTTAGGGGAAATAGGACAAAAATATGGGAATAAATACAAAGATTTTTTTTTTTTTTTAAGAATATATATGTATATATATTTTATGAATATATATTATTTTATATTTTAATTTTTTTTTGGGGGGGGGGGGGGGGGGGGAGCACCGAAGACCCATTTTGACCCAGGAAAAACCCTGAGTACAGATTCTTGGTGATTCCTGTTAATCATTGTCTAAATTACAGATGTCTACTGGACTGGGTGTTAATATGTGATGACAGAGAGAGCAGTTTCAGAGAAGGCAGTAAAGATGCTTTAGATAAGATTACACTATTCATTGTCTCTTGAGTTAAGGAGTTAGATTTGAGTTGACTCCAGAGTTAGACTTGGTGTTGTGTCCTCAGTATGAACACCTCAACCAGCAGCTCTGACAGTTCCTCCCTTCCTGACTTTATGACACTTATTTAATCTACTCATTTGTCTCACACCAGCTCTCCCTCTATTGCTGTCTCCATCTCTCTGCATAATACACACACTACACACACCTTCCTCTCTCTCTCCCTCTGTCTCTCTGTCCATTACTCTCTCCATCTCTCTGCATAATGAACACACACCACACCACACACACACACTTGTCTCTCTCTGTCTCTGTGTCTCTCACTCCAGTGTTGCATGAGAGTTCTGGTAGGGGTTAATAGTGTGTTATATGCAGGGGTGAAAGTATTTTTCATTTCTTGGTGGTACTATGATACAGGTCTAATGCGCGCGCGGAAATTTCACTTAGCCTAATTATTTATTATTCATTTGTTTATTTACTGTATTATAGTAGGGTGACCTGATTTGAGTTTGTGAAAAAGAGGACACTTCGTCGCGGGGGGGGGGGGGGGGGGGGGGGCATTTATTCCAGTGCTTCTGTGGCTTTCAGTGGTTGTGTCTTATCCATATATTAAAGCAATAATGATAACAAATACAACATTCTAATTAATAAATTGTTTATGGTCACATATTAACATAAGAAAATGAAGACACTTAATTCCTCCTCATATATTCAACAAAGGCGGCAAGGTGCTCACATTGTTGCCAGATTGGAAATGGTATCATACCAAAGGCTCACAATCATGGTATTTGGAGGATAATTATCGTGCATCTGGCAACACTGAAAAGGTGGTTGACCAATGACAGTTCTCTCTACGGTCAGAGCTCGCGCAAGAAGGTGGAACGTAAGGGAGATAGCCTACCCTTCCAAAACTCGTAAGGCCGGGCGTAATAATTATTTAGTCAAAGACCCAGAGAAACACAAATATCCAACGAGGCAAAATCCCGGACGATTTTGGAATCCCTGCCGGACGCATTTTTTAGGTCTCAAAAAGAGGACATGTCCGGGTAAAAAAAGTCTGGTCACCCTAATTATAGTCTACTTATCAAGCTTTCACTAGGACTTCTTATCACTCTAGTATCACCCTTTAACCCACCTGCATCTGTTTTTGATGAGGGTCAGGCAGTCAGGTACAGCACATGCGAGTGCCCAATCGGCAGAGACACGTGCCATCATATGGCAGCTTTGTTGATTTGGGCAGAAAAAAATGTGTCCCGCAGACCGCTCCCGCTAGAATGTCACTTGTTTTTTAAACTCCGATCTATTTAAACAACACGGGACACAGCACTGCGGCATGTTAAAACTAAGTCTCTGTCTAACGGACTAACATAAACATATTTTTGCTAGCCTACCTGCTGCAAAATTACACCAAGACAAGTAGAGCTATTTTATCCAGTTTAATTTATCACTTACCACTATCTACCTTTCTCTTCTTCCTTTTTTGGCTTCCTGAAGAATAATTCCGCTTCATGATGACTGCCGACCGACGAGGTTTTTGTATTTTGCCAGCAGCACAGATCATGAGAGGGGCCCCTTGAGGGGGATCCCGATAACAGTGTCAATGCACTTTACTGCATTGACTATCAAAGGGGCGCTCACACGTTTGTCGTTGCATTTTATTGTTAACCAGTCGTTGTCTTGGGCCCCAAGCAATTGCTTGTTTTGCTTGCCTTGTCGCAACGGGCCTGTGCGTGTGTTGTAATTTCTTACCGGTACGGCGTACCGGTACAGCAATAACTAGCAGTTATTCCCCACTGGGAAGAGGCCCCGGAGAAGACCCATGACACACTGGAGGTACTATGTCTCTCGGCTGGCCTGGGAACGCCTCGGGGTCCCCCAGGAAGAGCTGGTGGAAGTGGCCGGGGAGAGGGAGAAGTCTGGGCCTGCCTTGGTTGCCGCCCCCGAGACCCGACTCCCGGAAAAGTGGCAGATGATGGATGGATGGAATAACTAGCAGTTATTTCAACATAGATCGAGTAAAATAATAAAAAGATTTCCCCAAAATAATTAACTCATTGTGCCCATCTTAACATGATATTTTTTTGTGGGCCAAATTCACACATTTTCTTTCTGGCTAAATAGGCTAAAAGGAAATAATTGCCATCATTTTAGATAACCTATACAATTTACTCCCATTGAAGACACAGTAAAACTGTAATGTGTTATGCATGCACTTTCTCTTTGCCTTTTGGTCACTCTGTGTTGCCGTATCTAATCTTAAAACATGGCGTAGGCCTACACACGGGTTCTAAAGTGCACCGAAGGTACGCAGATTCTTACACATGTTCTTTCATCAATCTGAAACTGTGTAGAAACACCCGTACACATGTTTCTGCACCATGTTCATGTGTCCCTTCATACATCTGGACCAGGAGGCTGAACCTCAGGGGGAAAAGTGGATCTTTGAATACTGAAGAAGTCTCTTATCTTACCCAATTGCTGTGAAAGTCAATAAAGTCAACTGCCAAGTAAAAAGACCAAATCAAACATTCATCCAGATCTATTAGGTGCAGTTGTCTGATACACTCAAGTTGAGCATCTCAGAGGACTGGACCATAAATACAGGAATGAAGGGCAGTTAAATAGTATCACAATATGGGAGGTTTTACCCTCACAAGGAACATCAGGAGGTGACATCAACACAGCCTTCGCAAGCACAGACAGAAGACGCCGCATTCATGGTTCTAGATAGGGTTTGCTTAGTCTGTAGATGGTTTATAGAAATGGCAACATTTTGACCTCAGACCTACACTAGTGTCTCAGACATTTCTAAGTCGCATCTTACAAAAAACTAACTTCTGGCCATGCAGGCATGAGCAAGCTTTAGCAAGCAGCATTATGACGTTGGGCCGTGGAGCACTAAGAGGTGTCTAGTGTGTCTGTAAATGTGATCAGAGGCTAACCTGTGTTAGCAACACTGTCTAAACAGTCAGTGCTTAAGGACCTCCCACCTGTGTTGATTCACAAGAAGAGGATGTACTGTGTTATCAGTTAACAGTGGCCAGGGAAGGAGACAGGCTATGACATTTGACAAGAAAACTATACATGTGTAATCAAGGGTTTAAATGAACATATCAAATGTTTATATCCTATTTAGAGTATCTTAGTCCTCTATAGACTGGGGAGCTAGTGCTGACAGCTTTTGATTGTGGGTCAAAGAGATGGGTAGCCTATGACAACCTATGATGACATAAACCTTAATTCAATACATTTACATTACATTTACATTTAGTCATTTAGCAGACGCTCTTATCCAGAGCGACTTACAGTAAGTACAGGGACATTACCCCCAAGGCAAGTAGGGTGAAGTGCCTTGCCCAAGGACACAACGTCATTTAGCACGGCGGGGAATCAATCCGGCAACCTTCTGATTACTAGCCCGACTCCCTTACCGCTCAGCCATCTGACTCCCATCAAACATTAAACTCTTTGTTACTTTAAAACCAACCTTCATCTGGATGATCACAGTGATATTTGATTTGTCAACTGATTGCATATGTCAGATTCATGCATGGATTGTAAGCAGAAAAAAGCTGTTGCTATCAAATGTTGTCTACTTAATCAACTGAATTAGTGTACTGGTGAAGCAATAGATCAAATAGGCCGGTAGATAGCTGGTAGGTTGGTCAAGGGATTTAACGCTCCCTTGTGAGTATTTTGAGTATTTTTAAAATGTAAAACTACTATAGTTTATTTTGATACATGTTGTGGCTGCTGTATTTTGTAATTTATTTAGATACACTTACAGTTAAGGTATTTGTTATTTTATTTTAAAATACATGTTTATGTATCTTTGCCCATCCCTGGACGTAATGACCATGAAAGTTTATGAGCGAGTGCTCTACATTCTGGATGTTGTCTTCAGGGATGATGCTGACCCTGCCTGACTGTGTTCAGGATGTTGTCCTCAGGAATGATGCTGACCCTGCCTGACTGTGTTCAGGATGTTGTCCTCAGGAATGATGCTGACCCTGCCTGACTGTGTTCTGGATGTTGTCTTCAGGAATGATGCTGACCCTGCCTGACTGTGTTCTGGATGTTGTCCTCAGGAATGATGCTGACCCTGCCTGACTGTGTTCAGGATGTTGTCCTCAGGAATGATGCTGACCCTGCCTGACTGTGTTCTGGATGTTGTCCTCAGGAATGATGCTGACCCTGCCTGACTGTGTGTTCAGGATGTTGTCCTCAGGAATGATGCTGACCCTGCCTGACTGTGTTCAGGATGTTGTCCTCAGGAATGATGCTGACCCTGCCTGACTGTGGTCTGGATGTTGTCCTCAGGAATGATGCTGACCCTGCCTGACTGTGTTCAGGATGTTGTCCTCAGGAATGATGCTGACCCTGCCTGACTGTGTTCAGGATGTTGTCCTCAGGAATGATGCTGACCCTGCCTGGCTGTGTTCTGGATGTTGTCCTCAGGAATGATGCTGACCCTGCCTGACTGTGTTCAGGATGTTGTCCTCAGGAATGATGCTGACCCTGCCTGACTGTGTTCTGGATGTTGTCTTCAGGAATGATGCTGACCCTGCCTGACTGTGTTCTGAATGTTGTCTTCAGGAATGATGCTGACCCTGCCTGACTGTGTTCTGGATGTTGTCCTCAGGAATGATGCTGACCCTGCCTGACTGTGTGTTCTGGAGGATTCTCCTACTGCTCCACACAGCAAACTGCGGTAAACTAATTACTGTCATGAAGTTGTGTGTTTTACCATCTAGTTATCTGTAAGGTTTTGTCTCTTAGGTACACTATAATAGTCATAGTAATAGTTAATAGTAGGACTGATAGTAACAGCTTAAAGTGATGCAGAACAACTAGATTGCAGGCCTCCATCAGACCAGAACAAGTTGAGGAGAGCGGATGTTTGTCTTCTGAGATTCACTCTTTATCTGTTCTCTTCTCTTCAGTTACTCATAAAGTCATTACTCCAGTTCATCACATCACTGCTGTGGCTGGTGAAAGTGTAGTTCTGCCGTGCTACGTCGACCCCAGCATCAGTGCTGAGGGCTGGACAGTGGAGTGGTTGAAACTCTCAGTAGACAGAGACCAACGCAACATCCATCTTTACAAAGACGGCAGAGATGACAATGAAAATCAGAATCCCTCCTTCAAGGCAAGAACAGCTCTGTTTAAAGAGGAACTGAAGACAGGCAACACCTCCTTAAAGCTGCTCTGGGTTAAAGGCACTGATGAAGGAACTTACAAATGTTTTGTTTGGTCACGTACCTTGGAATGGTATGATGATTCCAACATCACAGTCAGTGTTAAAGGTGAATTTACTTATCAAGTCTAGTTTTTGTAACTTGCTGATGTAACTAAATTAAGCTGACTGAATGACTGAAACATGACTGAATCTGTGAATCTGTAGTTTACCTGTCCTTCTGAAAACATGATTGAATCTGTATCTGTGTGTTTGTAGCTGTAGGATCCCATCCAGTGGTCTCCATTGAGGGACACAGAGGGGCAGGGATGGTACTGGTGTGTGAGACACAAGGCTGGTACCCTCAACCAGAGGTGGTGTGGCTGGACAGTGAAGGAGTCTCTCTCTCTGCTGATCCTCCAGAGACGACCACAGACTCTGTGGGGCTCTACACAATCAGACTGAGGGTCACTGTTCAGAAGACATATAGAAACCTCTTTAACTGTAGAGTTAAACAGAAATACATGGAGGGAGATAAGACGGCAAGGATTCATGTTCCTGGTGAGTTATTCAGCCTCACATCTTCCTCTGAGAATCCACAAGGTTTGGGATTTTCTGGGAATGTGGGAATTTCTACTAGTGAATAAGAGAGGAAGGACAACAACATCACACAAACACCACAACAAAAAGGACAATATTCTACACTTCAAACCAATATATACATAGTGATAGACATATATTGCAGCACTAGCTATAAACAATTGTAAAATAACAGCAATGCTTTAAACATGCATGTTTCAGGTGAGCTGTTCTATCAAGATCACTCACGGAAATGGTCCTTGGCCGGGGTGTTTGGTGTGCTGTTTGGTGTCTCTGTCGTGGGATTAGCTGTGGCCATCTGTGTCCTGGTGAAGAGACATAAAGGTAAATGATGGATGAATACAGGACAGACATGTTCCATTGAATTATTATTCATAGTCATGTCATTAGTCAAATCTTGTACCAAGTCTTACGTGTAGATCAGTCGTTGTCAAAGTGTGGTCCGCGGAACACTGGTCCGCGACGGCCACAAGTAAATTATTGCGACATTCCTAACATACAACTCGGGATGAAGAAAACAATTAGTAGTAGTCTATTAAAATGAGCTACACATGTTCCACATTCTGACATCGCAGCCTCTGCATGGGTTGTACCAGAGCCTCTCTGGTTGTACAATGTGAGGGAGTTCTCCCCTCCTAAATAGAGTTGGTTGTGTCCATAGCCCGTCTTTTCTAAAAAGTTTTCTCAGATAGGCTACGGATAGCTGGGCCGGGGGGCCCAACCGTAACGATACGCGTCAGGGAGGATGGATGGGAGTGGGGCCGGAGTGATGGCATCACTAGACAAGGTTTTACCAATTGAAAAACGGCCTCAGCCTCCCTGGGAAAGTTTATTCAGGGGTCCTGGAGAGGAGGGTCTGTCGGATTGTCGAACCTCGGATTCAGGAGGAGCAATGTGGTTTTCGTCCTGGCCGTGGAACAGTGGACCAGCTCTATACCCTCCGCAGGGTCCTGGAGGGTACATGGGAGTTCGTCCAACCAGTCTACACATGTTTTGTGGATTTGGAAATGGCGTTCGACCGTGTCCCTTGGGGGCTCATGTGGGGGGTGCTCCGAGAGTACAGGGTACCGGATTCCCTGATCGGGGCGGTCCGGTCCCTGTACCACCGGTGCCAGAGTTTGGTCCGCATCGCCGGTAGTAAGTCGAACTTGTTTCCGGTGAGGGTTGGACTCCGCCAGGGCTGCCCTTTGTCATCGATTCTGTTCATTACTTATATGGACAGAATTTCTAGGCGCAGCCAGGGCTTTGAGGGGGTCCGGTTTGGTGACCTCAGGATCGGGTCGCTGCTTTTTGCAGATGATGTGGTCCTGTTGGCTTCATCGGGCCGCGACCTTCAGCTCTCACTGGAGCGGTTCGCAACCGAATGTGAAGTGGCTGGGATGCGAATCAGCACCTCCAAATCTGAGGCCATGGTTATCGACCGGAAAAGGGTGGAGTGCCATCTCCGGGTCGGGGAGGAGATCTTGACCCAGGCGGAGGAGTTCAAGTATCTCGGGGTCTTGTTCACGAGCGAGGGAAGAATGGAGCGCGAGATCGACAGGCAGATCGGTGCGGCGTCCGCAGTGATGTGGGCTCTGCATCGGTCCGTCGTGGTGAAGAATGAGCTGAGTCGAAAGGCGAAGCTCTCTATTTACCAGTCGATCTAGGTTCCTACCCTCACCTATGGTCACGAACTATGGGTAGTGACCGAAAGAACGAGATCGCGAATACAAGCGGCCGAAATGAGCTTTCTCCGCAGGGTGTCCGGGCTCTCCCTTGGAGATAGGGTGAGAAGCTCGGTCATCCGGGAGGGGCTCAGAGTAGAACCTCTGCTCCTCCGCGTCGAGAGGAGCCAGCTGAGGTGGCTCGGGCATCTGATTAGGATGCCTCCTGGATGCCTCCCTGGTGAGGTGTTCTGGGCACGTCCCACTGGGAAGAGGCCCCGGGGAAGACCCAGGACACGCTGGAGGGACTATGTCTCTCGGCTGGCCTGGGAACGCCTCGGGGTCCCCCAGGAAGAGCTGGTGGAAGTGGCCGGGGAGAGGGAAGTCTGGGCCTCCCTGCTTAGGTTGCTGCCCCTGCGACCCGACCCCGAGTTACACTACCAAAGTTGAATTAGTAATGTTGTTAGCGATGCTAGCGTTATTTTGCTAGCTAGCCTATAACATTTCACTGGGTCTTGCAGATGTTCTACAAGCCATTTGCCTACATTTGCAATTTGCCAAGACACTGTATTTCTAAGCCCTGATAATGTAACTAAGAAGACACGGTATATAATTCCTCTGTCAAGTAATAAGCCCCCGTTCAATCATAGATCCGCTCAATCATACACACTCCACCACACGACAAATTCTCCTGACAGAAACATGACCTGAATCATATGTTCCATGCAGGATTTAAGATAACATTTAGCTATGAAGAATAGAATTTAAGAATTGTGTTTTCAAGCTTGATTTGAATTGTCATTCGTTTGCAATGACAAATGATTTATTTTAATTATATTTTTTTAATTGTACTATACGACAAGGCCCCCCTGGTGGCTAGAGTTCAGCTGATTCAGCTGGTCACTATAGATCCATGTTCTTGTTCAGATTCTGGTGTTCATATGTCTGATTCTCACTGCCTCTCATCTCACTTCATTTACAGAAACTGTCAATTTCATGATAGGTAAGTAACATCCAGTGTATCACTGTGATAAAGTTGAAGCACAACTCGAACAGCTGTGCTGTGTGGTGGAACTATCAGAACGATCCCTGCAGAGTGGATTTAACTGCACTGTTAGGAGTCAGGACAGAGAAACAATATTTATAATCTCCAGATGTCTTTCCATCTAATACTCCATGTGCTTCTCTTCACTAGAGTACAGTAGGTAGTGGTAGGGTGCCCAGTCACTAGAGTACAGTAGGTAGTGGTAGGGTGCCCAGTCACTAGAGTACAGTAGGTAGTGGTAGGGTGCCCAGTCACTAGAGTACAGTAGGTAGTGGTAGGGTGCCCAGTCACTAGAGTACAGTAGGTAGTGGTAGGGTGCCCAGTCACTAGAGTACAGTAGGTAGTGGTAGGGTGCCCAGTCACTAGAGTACAGTAGGTAGTGGTAGGGTGCCCTTACAGCTGCTCACTATAGATCCAAGTTCTTATTCAGATTCTGATGTTCTGTTCTCACTGTCTCTCATCTCACTTCATTTACAGTTAAGCTCGAGGGTGAGAAGGGTAAGTAGTATCCAGTTTATCACAATATGATGATGTTGAGGCACAACTGTCATGGTAGAACAGCTGTGCAGCGTGGTGGAACTGTCAGAAGGATTCCTGCAGAGTGGATTTAACTGCACTGTCAGGACAGGAGACTGTTCAGGAATGTCTCCTTGTTCAGCTGTTATTAGAACACTGATAAAGACCTTAATACCTTGATGTCATACAGAGTTGAAGGGGTTGTCACATGTACATGGTTGTTACAAAGCATAAAGAACAGTGATGTACTGCTGTATCTCTTCATATCAGTATCTCTGACCACAAATGGGACCGAAAGCCTTATTTACAATCTCCAGTCTTCCCATTCATATCTCTGTGCTGTGCTGCCCCCTACTGTTCACACTCGTAGTTTTTTGACTGAGGAGTAGGGTCAGGACTGTTTAGTGTCGTCATCAGAGGGAGAGTAGGTAGTGGTAGGGTGTCCTTACAGCTGGTCACTATAGATCCAAGTTCATGTTCAGATTATGGTGTTCATATGTCTGATGTTCTCACTGTCTCATGTCTCACTCCATTTACAGAAACGCTCATAAAGGGTAAGTAATATTGTTGAAGCACAACTGTCATGGTAGAACAGCTGTGCAGCGTGGTGGAACTGTCCGAAGGATTCCTGCAGAGGGGATTTAACTGCACTGTCAGGACAGGAGCATGTATAGAAAGGTTAACATATTCTTAAAAGGCTAATGTTTTGAGATGGTCAGTGCATGTTCTCATCAGATAACATTGTACATTTAAAACACCATCTGACTCATTGTAAACTCAGTTGCTACTGCAGAGTGGTCTTAAGGTAAGATGTAAAGTGGTGTTAAATTACAACTGTTAACATAAGACTTCTGATGAACAGTCATCATTTTACATACATTTAGTCATTTAGCAGACGCTCTTATCCAGAACGACTTACAGTAAGTACAAGGACATTCCCCCCAAGGCAAGTAGGGTTAGTTTCATGGGGTCCCATTTCCTCATCTCCTTTCATCCCCTCTCCTCTTGACCTCTCCTTTTCTCTCATATCTTCCTCCCTGCTCCTCCCCTTTTCCCCTCCTTCCTCTCATCCACTCTTCCCCTCCTCCCTCTCCTCTACTCCACCAGACTGCCCCTCTCCTCCTCCCCCCTCTCCTCTGCTCTCCTCCTCCCTCTTCCCCTCTTCTCCTCTTCTCTTGTCCTCACCACCTTTCCCCCCCTCCTTACCTTTGCTCTCCCTTCTCTTTCCCAGTATCTGCTCTAAGCTCCAGTCTCTGATTCTGTGGAAGTGTGTGTTTTCCCTCTCCTCCCTCCCTTGTCATCTCAGCTCTTCTCCATTCTCCTCCTGTCTTCGCCTCTTTTGTCCTCTCTTCTCCTCCCCCCTCTCCTCTTCTCTCCCCCTCACCTTTCACATTTTCTTCCTTATCTCCTCCCTTTTTTCCATCCCCAAAATGTGAAGCGAACAGGAGGAGGATAGAAAGATGGAGTGATGGGGGCATATCAGGGGAAAGAAGATGAGGGATGATGGAGAGAGGGATTTGGAGGGAGAGAGGTAGCATGTGAGGGAGGGAGAACAGAATGAAAGGAAGAGAGGGATGGAGGCAGGGACAGAGAGCAGGGTAGAGAGGTTGGAACAGAAATAGAGATAGAAAGAGAGAGGTAAAAAGGGTGGAGAGAGAGCGAGGAGGGGTGTAGAGGGAGGAAGGGGGAGGGCAGGAAGAGGGAGACATTCTAATGTGAATGATGATGATCAGTAATATATTGTGTCTTGGTCTCCCCCATCAGATGCCTGTCAGCTCACACTGGACCCAAACACAGCACACAGAAAACTCTCTCTGTCTGAGGAGAACAGAAAGGTGACATTTAGGAGACAGGAGCAGCGGCCTCCTGATCACCCAGAGAGATTTGAGGTCTGGTCACAGGTGCTGTGTAAAGAGGGTCTGTCTGGGCGCTGTTACTGGGAGGCAGAGTGGAGTGGAGGAGAAGGGGTTACAATTGCAGTGACATATAAAGGAATCAGCAGGAGAGGAGGGGGTGATAGGCTTGGATACAATAACAAGTCCTGGGGTCTGGAGTGTGGTAATAACAGTTACTCTGCCGTGCACAATAATAAGAGAACTGTCGTATGCCTCCCCTCCAGCTCCCACAGAGTAGGAGTGTATCTGGACTGGCCGGCCGGCACTCTGTCCTTCTACGGAGTCTCCTCTGACACACTGACCCACCTGCACACATGCCACAGCACATTCACTGAGCCCCTTTATCCTGGGTTCAGGGTTTGGTCTGACTCCTCAGTGTCCCTGTGTCAGGTAGAATAGCCCACACTAACTTTCACACACTGTGCTCACATCGATGTCATTGAAGATTGAACTGTATATAGTTGTAATTGATATCCCAGAGTGTTTGCAAATATTGGTGTGTGTAAAATGTTTGCTTTGCTTTCATTGTTGACAAACAACAATCCTGTCTTTGATCTCAGTTCAACTGAATGTGATCAACGAAATTGTGTCTTACTGACTAAATAAGGAGAAATACATTATACATACAAATATATATATGTATGTATATTGTAACACACAATGACACAAAATATAAATTGTGTGTCAAGCGTGATCATCTCTCTCACCCCACCCTCCCTCCCTACCTCCTCTCTCTCTGAGTCAACCTTGTGTCTTGCCTCTCTAACATTACACATTTGTGGTTGAGATTGAGGGACTGCAAAAGCATAGCAAATAGAATAGAACTTCACTTTTCCAGAACTTTGTGGTGTCAGACACATTCAAAATGTAGTATGCACACAGATATGTTCAGTATTTACAGGTATATGAAATATGATCTGATCCACTGACATCTGATCAATGTTTTTGAGTCATGTCCAATACTCCAGTTCATCCTAGTATGCCCATCCACACCAAAGGAAGCATCCTCATGCACCCCATCCATCCACCATAGAGGTTCACCACCAGCAGCAGAAGAAAAGGAAGCGCTGGATCCTCTGCAGCCCCATCCATCCCACATCACACAAAGACAACAGGTTTTTTTGTGTGATGATGACATAGAATTAAAAAATAATCTTTGGAATGTGTAAAGGAAGAATTCGAGTGGCACTGTGTCGATCTGAATAGTCAAGGGATATGGTTTTAATACAATTTATTAGACTATACAATTACATATGATTTAAACAAAGTACTTTGTGATCCGTCTTGGCGAAGGGTGTGATAGCCACAAATCGTTCGCAAGAGTGATGATCAGCCAGCACTCATGCACTGCCTTATATAAACTTAAGATCAAATGGCATTCTATATGGTCAATCAATCAATGAAACAAACTCTGTGATTGGCCAACTCAACTTGGTGACAGTTTGAAACAATACATCTCCCTAGCGATTGTTTCACTGTTCTTTGATGTCACAGCTCTCCCCAGAGCAGTAGATAATAAAGCCACAGGGGTTGACCAGTCAAATGGTCAACTGTCCTTTGTGTGACCATCTTCAAACAATACTTTTAATTAACACAAACAATGAAACAGGACACAGTCCTTCTAGCCAAAGTTCAGAGCAACTGTCTCATTGACCCCTTACAGTAACCAGAGGACAGAAGGCCATATAAAATGCTTCACCCATCCCCCAGGGCAAGCTGCCCACAGAGCCATCAGCACCTCACATTCCTTTGAACTCAACTTAATTACCTTCCCTTCCTGTCTCTTACCAATGAACATAGAAGATTATAGATTTCATACACATACATCTATGCATATGACCAACATTTCCATTACATTTCCATTCTTTTTTTTTTTTAAACAACACCATAATTCAAACAGTGCATTGAGAAAAATAAAAATCAACATCAAAAGAAGTATGCAATGCAACTCAGTAAAAAACATCCATACCGAATACAAACATACACAAAGCAAATGTATTCCCATCAATCTAAACATACCCTTATATTTAGAACATCAGAAGCAAACACATTAATATCTTCTTCTGTAAATCTGATTTCATACTATCATTCACATTGACCTCTTCTTCCATCTTCAGTTGGCTATAGGCAATCTTCTTTCAGGCAGTGTAGTCTAGTCAAACCAATTGCAAACGACGATCAAATTGCTCACAGCAACTTTCAAAGAACTGCACTATGCGCACAGACTCTGAGTTTTCCTTGGTACTACGCAGAACGCGCATCCTCTCCTTCCGTCTCCAGGCAAGGCGCACGCTCGCCATGGTTAGCGTGTATCCACGTTGCTCTCCCCTCGATCCTAACCGCCGGATTAGTCGTCAGGAGAATCTGGTATGGTACCAGGACTTGCGTTTCAGGTCCTTCACCACGATCCAGTCCCCTGGTATCAAATCATGCAGCGGTCCAGTCACCGGAAGAAGAATAACCTCCACCTGCCTGTGAATCTCACACAAAGTACACTACAAAGGGTTGCACAGTGATAAACAAGCACACTCACAAAGGTCAGTTAAAAAGTTAACTGACTTCTTGTCGTCCGACTTCATCTTCAAGATCCCATTTTCTCATTCAACTGAAGTAATTGACACAATGTTGACTCCTATCAACTCCAAAAATAACTTCCTTAACCAAGTGTGACCCATTATCATTATATATCCTCAAAGAAAAGAAAAATCTAATTGAAGAATAATCTAAATTACCAAAAGCTTGACCACTGAGCCCAAATCTGCCTGAAATGTCTAAAACTTCTTCCAACAACTTCTTCTATCAATCATCAACAATCATGAAACAGTATCACTTCTCCAAAATGTAACTCTAAAAAACTCCTTCTATCAATACTCAAATAGTTTCTCTAACCTTAAACGTGAAGCTTAACGTGTTAAATTCCCTTTTCCCATATTACTTGTTCCACATATGAGTCTAACAAAATGAATATGCAATCATTACAAATCCCCATGTATGTTAAAATTAATATATCACACAAACTGTAGAGGCATGATCTTTCCATGTGTTAACTGAGCAAAATCTCAAGATAAATGTGTTATGCAGACCATACAACCTCCATTTCATTCTCATATCCTTCCTTTTTCCAAAATGCATTTTCTTGTGGATTAGTCCAAATCTCCATTCCACCATTCCTTTCTCCATCCGTCTGCTGCATTCTGTAATTCTTGTCAAATATACTCAAACAAAACACAATTCTCACTCTGGGTTAAATACAGTCAAACATTTTCAACTTAGCAGTATTTCATCAAACCCCCACAATCTTACCACAGAGCCAAACTTCTGACACTAAAGTCATAAAACCATAAAACCCCCATAGTCACTTTCTGTTTGGATCAGTCAGTCATCAGTCAGTCATAAATTACTAAACGTCATCTCTTTCTCTCTAAGAAGCCTGCGCTTCCCTTATTCTAGTTAGTTCATCATTGCTTGCAGGCAATCTACAAACCTTCTCCAGCTAGTTTCAGCACTAGCATTTCTCTGTGAAATAATCATCATTGTTAGAGTGAATCCCACATTTGCATACAGCAAGTTGTTCTACAGGTGAAAATAAGAAACTCCCTGTTACCATACCTTTCCCAAATTCATATGTAACACCAATGAAGTATTAACTATCAGATAATGTGTTTAACTCTTTTCCCTTTTATGAATTGACAAGCTTACACTGAAGCAACCAACTTTTGAACCAATCTTTAGAGAATCAAACTATTTTAAAAAACAACCAAATTAAAAATAACCTCAACTTTTAATCTCTTATTATCTTTTCTTAAAAACACTTTAGGAACCGTTCAAATTACTACCTTTATATTTGAGATTCTCTTCTATTTTTCTGTATTTAAATTCACCAAATCAAATCTCTCTTTGTCCAAGACATTAGGAAAACCATCCACTACCCCAAATCAGAATTTAATCTGCATGATTCCAAAATGAAACATAAATCTTAGCCAAACGTATACCCCCTGTATATTTCTATATAGGTTAGATAGGTAGAGCTTCATAACTTGCTTTGGCTGCAGTCCAAAACAGGCTAATTAGCACAAACCATCAAAACCACAATTTATCAGACATAATGAGTCTTTCCAAATCATTTCAAACCCAAAAGTTATAATAACCCTCTTCATGCATCAATACCACAATAAAACATCCTCATCACAGCCTAACTGTTCATCCCAAACCTTGTGACAGGCTCTGATAAAAACACCCAAATAAAACTTAAAACCACATTACAATCAAACTCAAATAAAAGTACATTGTAATAATTTTCTCTTTCTCATTTCAAAACCAAATTACATCCAATACTCTATCAAACTCTTAAAAACCTTAGATTTTACTTTTTTTTTTACTTAAAATGTTTGCCCATATACTTCTTCAAAGCATATGCATAGTTCCTTTTTCTTTTTAAACCTTTAAATTCACAATTTAACAAAAGTAACATAACCCCATAAAACAAAACCTTGTTCTTTAACTTTTCAAATGTCTTATCAAAGCATGTAATACAGAATACTCCTTTGAATATTCATATACCAGCCAAAACACCCTTGGCATGCGTAATGCACAGATCTCAAATCTCAAATTGGCGGACCAAAAAACCCCAAAATGAAAACATTTAACTTGACTATTTTGTAGTTTGTATATGGTTTAGTGTAACACTTCTCACTTTTACTCTTAGTTTTACTCAATGAATCAACTCAAATAAACATAGCTTATCTATCAGCACGCATTTTAAACTCGAATCAAACAAGCGCTCTGGGACAGAGCAAAACTCTGAAACTTTTCCTTTTTTTTTTTTCTTTTGACAACACAGATGGTTGGCGCTTACCTTCTCTTCACTTATCACCTCTGTAAAATCTCAACGTAACGGGACTCTGTTTTAGCCCCCATGCACCTTTCTCCATTTCTCCTCGGAATTTCTAACACATAAAATGTACTCAAACAAACAAAAACCTTGTTAACAAATGTATCAAAAATACTCATCACGTAACATTTTTCAAAAGCAACCAAATCAGTATGTAAAACTCGCTCCAAAATCATGTATTACTCTAAATTTGCGTTTTTGTCAATTTCTCAAATTTACGAATCTGCGCATGCGTCATACGCTTCCCATCCTGGATCTCAAATGTCAAGCTGTAATTCCTTTACTAGCCTGTACCCGCCGCCATCGCTGTTGAATCTGTCTGTAAATTTGTTAGCTACAAATGTCGTTACCACAATTGCAAATTCAACTTCCTGGACTCTCCTCGGTCTCAGGACAGCAAAATGCACTTTCTCCACGTTTTCGTTGTTAGCCATTAGCTAGCTAACAAAGTCACAGCTTTGATCTTTTCCTCTCAGATCCCAACGCTATCCTAACAATTTGTAACAGACTTCGTTCAACAGGCTGGCCTAAAACGGAACTAAAATCATATCAACCTTTCTAATCACGTCTTCATAACCCTTTACATATTTCTTTAAACAATTATCACATCTGTGAACTTCCCACACAAATGAAAATAAAAACCATCAATTGCTTCCATGTCAATGGATATCTAGTACGCACATGTTACAATCAAACGTAGATATTACAGTAACCTCATTCACACAACACAAAACCGAAGCAACATTTCCAGATAAATTCAATACGTAGGCCTAAACAAAAAACATTCCTTTAACAACATAAACTGAAATTTCCGTTTGAACACATAAAAACTCTATAAACGTTTCAATAACCTTGGATTGTAATTCTTCAAATGAATATCGCTTTCGTTGCCAAAACTGGCCTTTACCAATTATCTGACCCAAGAACCGAAATTTAGCAGCGCCATAGCCTACTAATCCAATATCGAATCAAGCTCATAAGATAAACTCGGTCTGTACATGATTTCCAAATCAAAAGTATGCCAACTCACAATATTTTCTTAACTTTGACAAAGAAACAGAAACACACATGTGTTTCAAACCAATACATTTCTATTTTCAACGTCAAATTCTCTTTCAGATGAGTGTATTTTTTGTTTTCTCTTTTTTTTTTTATCACTCATGATGTTGTGGGCCACTGCACGCAGAATGAGCCGCTAGACTCAAGCGCATGCGCCTCTTTTCAAATGGAGAATTCAGCCAAAGAATTAGCATTAGCATTTTCAAAAACACAGATGTCTCCATCCTCAAAACAAATCAGACAGATGTAAAATCTAACATCAAATATCGGTTAACACACAGTTGTAAAACAATATAACAAGTCAATCGTCACTCCTCTACCAACGATGTCATAACCGATAAACATCCATAAGAATCTGAAGAGAATATAACAAAGTCTCTCCCAAGTGTTTCATCTGTGTACGTGTGTCAACATAGTAGCCTTCGTCACCAGTTCGGCAAGAATTTGCGAGTTTGCCCCCAATTTCCAGAAAACTTTCAACAGTGATGACACATCTCCGTACATTCACGTCCATAATGCTCAATACACCCAATCAAACCACACATTTTGTGCTCAACATAGATTGACCATTCCTATCCAATCGTGTTGGCCTAACTTTGTGTCTTCGACTTTCCTACATGTTTTCCAACCACATTTAAACATGTTCTGCATTCACTTTGATGAATCGTAACTCAGTGCTGTCCCTCGAGACAGAAGCATTGCCACCCAAGCCTATAACATTCTTAAACTCGTTCAGGGACTCAAACCCTTTTGTACCGGAGGGGACTTTAACTTCTCCTTCTTTTGAATAATAGGCAATAGTGCAATAGTGCAAGTCAAAGCACAAGCCGCAATATTTGCGGGAATCCAAAGCAAATCTATAAACAAATTCCAGGATCCTGCTTTCTTGACTTATCTTAGACAACAGTCTGTCAGAAAACACTTCAGTCGTAAGACAAACGTCTGACCTCAGTTTCTTCTCGCTTAGCCAGCAAGACCTAATGCGCCTGCGCATCCACCCGCTAACCACTACGGGCTACGGATGAATACTCACCGCAAAGTTTGTCTGCGGAACAGCCATACAATTTGAATCGTGAATCTGTGTGGAAATAGATGAAAATTTCCCCACACTATCTGTTCTAATATCTATTTCTCTTTGACTCTACCTACCTCCATCCAATTCTGAAAAGCCATCCAACCAAGCTAACATCTATTATTTTCCAAATCGTGTAACAATTTCTCTCTGCACAAGCTTTTCATAATTTCACAACAAAATGAACCCACACTCCGAAATCCACATATATCAATCCATATTTGCATTTGCAATAAACTATCGTTACCATACTTTTGCTTTATGTAATCGATGTTTGGACAGGTTAATTCTGCCTCCAGACCAATCTTTAGCCCTATTCATTTTCGAATTACAATCCATATTTGAACACATTGAACCAACAATAACCAACGAAGGAACATAAAGACACAATTACACCCTTCCTTTCTTTTTTTTTTTTTTTACTCTCAAATTCCGATTTCACAACTTGTCAATGAACATATACCCTTACCGAATAGCCTACAATCGTAAATTACAAACGTTCAAACCAAAATAAAAAGAATTTAAAATTTTGATTTTTGTAATTTGTAGATATAGCTTTTACGTTGACACCATTAATTACTACCCATACTTCTTTTAACCTCAAAAAACATAACTTGCAAGTAAAACAAAAATGAACACGCGCGTTTACAAACTCACTTTGAAATTTCATAGGCCTATACCTACTTCCTAACTTCTTTTCTTTATCTTTTTTTTTATTTTTAACTCAGCTGGTTACCGGTTCTCACAAGTATACTTTTCCACTTCTCTTCTGGACTTAGAATCATGTAACGCCTTAGTAATACATAAGAACTGTTATGACCACAATTGCCAATACAACTTCTCAAACTATCACCAATCCAACATATTCTAATCCTTAGGGTCTCCAAGAAACACATAACACGATATCACATGTGAATTTTTTCTCCCTCTGTGTTGTTTCGTCAAACACACGACCTCTATGTATGTCCGTCGACACACTCTGCAGATTTGTTTTTTACGACTCTCACGTAAAAGATAGGTTCAACAACCGTACCTCATTAATTCGTACGACTCACACGTACAGGACACTGTTCCTCAGACCACTGCCCAATTACTAACTTTTAACCGAATTATTGACAATAGCCTATAACCATATTTAGACAATTCAATATCACACAGTGACCAAAAAGAATATCTCACCTGTTTCTTTAAGACCCCGCGTCAGCAACAGCGTAACCAGTAAAACTCCCCTAGAATCGGCCCCGCTGTCTCCGAAAAATTTTGGAGGTTAAGGCAGCTGTTCCAGCCGGATTGATCAAATCGCCATCAGAGGGAGAAGTCTGTTAAACGCTGAGCAGACGAGGATTCCGAGTTCCGGCACCAAGTGTAAAGGAAGAATTCGAGTGGCACTGTGTCGATCTGAATAGTCAAGGGATATGGTTTTAATACAATTTATTAGACTATACAATTACATATGATTTAAACAAAGTACTTTGTGATCCGTCTTGGCGAAGGGTGTGATAGCCACAAATCGTTCGCAAGAGTGATGATCAGCCAGCACTCATGCACTGCCTTATATAAACTTAAGATCAAATGGCATTCTATATGGTCAATCAATCAATGAAACAAACTCTGTGATTGGCCAACTCAACTTGGTGACAGTTTGAAACAATACATCTCCCTAGCGATTGTTTCACTGTTCTTTGATGTCACAGCTCTCCCCAGAGCAGTAGATAATAAAGCCACAGGGGTTGACCAGTCAAATGGTCAACTGTCCTTTGTGTGACCATCTTCAAACAATACTTTTAATTAACACAAACAATGAAACAGGACACAGTCCTTCTAGCCAAAGTTCAGAGCAACTGTCTCATTGACCCCTTACAGTAACCAGAGGACAGAAGGCCATATAAAATGCTTCACCCATCCCCCAGGGCAAGCTGCCCACAGAGCCATCAGCACCTCACATTCCTTTGAACTCAACTTAATTACCTTCCCTTCCTGTCTCTTACCAATGAACATAGAAGATTATAGATTTCATACACATACATCTATGCATATGACCAACATTTCCATACAAATGAGGCAGATGGCAGAGGTTTTCCACAGAGCTGGAACTGTGTGTTCCTCCAAGGACCAGTTGAACAGTTCACAGAAGACAGGGCCAGTTGTTTGTAGCAGGTCTCCAGGAGCTTGTTATTACTGATGTCCTCAAGACATAATGCTTTGTTAACTTTGGTGAAGTTAAGCCCTTCAAAGCAATTCTAGAATGAGTTTAGAATATCTGCAAATGTGCCACAGTCCTCAAGGCTCATGTTGCAGGGTGTGCAAGGCCACTCCAGGCATCACCCCTGTCCACATTGATATATTTTCTACCTTTTCTTTGGGCTATTTTTGTTTCCCTAATTAGCTTACTTCATTTTATCAACTTACACTGGATCTTCACACCTATGGAATATATACATTTGTTTATAATTTGAAGTGATTTTAATTTGTTTTAATTATCCAGTGTATATTATTCGAAACTGTTTTCAAATATTGTACCTTTCTATTTAATTATCTCATCAAACATGATCACACATGCCAGAGTTTTCTTGTTTTTTGCCTCTCTCGAACCATTCAAATATCTTGTTGCAATCTCGTGACACTGCCTTTCCGTCATCCAATTCGCTAGGTGGCGCTGTCAGATAAAACGAGGGTCTTAGAAATGCGGTCCTGAAACTGCAGCTCTCCGGCTCTGCAGGCAAATACTATTGAGTGGCCTTAGGCACACACACACACATGTGGACACACACACATGCATTCACTGTAAACAATACATTTAGGACCAGTATTACCCACTTGAATATACAGTCGTGGCCATAAGTTTTGGCAATGACAGAAGTTGTGTTTTGCAAAGTTTGCTGGTTCAGTATTTGCGGAGTGTTTTCACATGTTTCTATAGAATACTGGAATCAGAATAAGGCACATTTCATATTTTTTAAGCTTGTTTGGGGTGAAAACTTTCAATATATGCAAATAGTCCCCTCTTTTACAGCAGTCAATCTGCTCTTAAAATCCAATCAGAATGATGGATTGAGGCCCAGCACGCTTTGCAAACACAAAATGTATGTCACTCCCGAAGCTTATGGCCACGACTGTACACTGTCTGTGTGTGTCTAGTGCAGGGGTCCCCAAACTTTTGTCTGCGAGGGACAGATAATTTTCCTTTCCTTAATGAGGTGCCGGGTCGGAACAGAAAAATTACTTGGGCCGGAGAAACTACCAGTATTATTGTGGAGATTTTATTATGATTTTAAATTTATTTATTTTGATATAACATATGGCGTGAAATTTGTTCCAGGAGAGCGAGCTCCGTAAAAACGATTTGTAACTTGCAAAAAAGATTTGTGTACTCGTAAAAAAAAGTTTTGTGTACTTGCAAAAACGATTTGTCACTTGTAAAAAAGATTTGTGTACTTGTAAAAAAAAAGTTTTGTGTCTCCGTAAAGGAAGGCGGGAACAATGCTCCCAAAACCATCTAAGCCAATCAAATATAGCCATCTCTGTATCTAGTGTCATTGGACATTTTCGTCTGTCTATCACACATGACCTAGGTCGTAGTAAGTTTAATAGTTTTTTTTATGTAAATATGTAAACGGATATTTAATTAGACAACCAGTCATTAAACCTACCATTAGTTGGACAATGTGCAGCTAAATGGCAGTGAACTGGCGCAAAATATAGTGGTTTTCATTCGAAATGTATTATTTACTGCCAGTGTAACATCGTTATCTGGGTTCAGATTAAATTCCACTAAATTGGCAGAACTAGGCCACCTGCTGTTCAAATGTGTACCTGCTCAGTAGCTGTAGCGCAGCATTTGATTCCTCATAGCAACGGAGGATTTTCAGAAAAGTAACGCGTAGTGAATGCTTGTGGAGGACAATATAATGTAAATAACGTGAAAAGTATTTAAAGGTTGACCCAGTTGTTAGGTCAAAAATTGTAAAATCAATCATTGGACACACAATTCTGCCTACAATAACAAAACGTTCAATGAAATGGTAGATTTGTCTAGACAATATATAATGCAAATTGAACAAGCCTGGTGTATTCCTGGCCTTAGACGAGACCAAAACCTGTGTCACAAGTTGATATGCAGGACTCCAGTGACAAGCTGAACATGGCATGATTGTCATAGTTTCCAGGCATCTTTAGGGACTGACAAAACATGATCTGGTTGTCTAATTAAATATCCGTATACATATTTTCATAAAAACACTATTCAACTTACTACGACCCTGATCCATTAGTTTATACTATTAAGAGTGTGTTAACTGAATCATCTTTAAATGTTGCATTAAAGATACATGCCCATGGATATTTTGAACTACTAAACGTTACCAAATGACTCGCCATTGAAATCATCAGCATTCAAGTTTTGTTCTTGTTCGCTGACATTCTTTGTGTGATAGACAGACGAAAATGTCCAATGATACTAGATACAGAGATGGCTATATTTGATTGGCTTAGATGGTTTTGGGAGCGGTGTTCCCGGCTTCTTCTACGGAGACACAAAACGTTTTTTACAAGTACACAAATCTTTTTTGCAAGTTACAAATCTTTTTTGCAAGTAGGCTACACAAAACTTTTTTGCGAGTTACAAATCGTTTTTACAGAGCTCGCTCTCCTGGCACTAATTTCACGCCATGGTAACGCGTTACTTAGTAACTCTAATCTGACCACTTTTTTCAGTAACAAGTAATCTAACGCGTTACTATTTCCAAACCAGTAATCAAATTAAAGTTACTTGTCCAAGTCACTGCGGTAGAGGTTCAGTTCCCCCCGCTTGCCCCCCAAAGCCAAGAGCCTCCAGCCTGGAGAGGGAGGTACGACGGGGGGAGACCAGAGAGGGAGACACACGAGCCGTCAGCACCACCCATGACCTGGCAACAGGAAGTAAGGACACCCACTCCTCTACTGAGACCACCGCCGCCTTGGCAACCGCATACTATGACCCGGTGGCCGTTGCTACAGGAACAGAGATGGAGAGTTGAGCTGTTTGGTGTCTGATGGTGAGAGCTGCATGCCGACTGTAGACAAACTGTCTGAAATGTCCTCAGGTAAACAAGACCAAACACAGGTAGGCCCAGAAACCAGCTGGAGCTAGATAAGCCCAGTAACCACAGATGTGACCTGTTTAGGAGACAGAAACACTGTGACGTTGATAAGAAGTGCTGACAAAACACAAACAGGACTGATCAAACAGCCAGACTGGAAACAGGGAACAGATACGCAATGACAAGATGTGCTTCTGTTGACTCATGATTAGGTAGGGGTGATTTCCTGGAGTGTATACAATAATCTTATCGCATTATCGACAAAAATGAACTATAGCAATTTTCCTACCAAGTATAAACAAGTCAACACACAACACAGTCCTCATACAAACAGCTGTTTCCACATCATGGATCAGTTCCCTCTCCTGGGGCTGAAGAAAGGAGCAGCTTTTATGGGAGGCAGGTCGTGCTGATGGTTGGGATAGTGGAGACAGGTGGTTGGACCTGGAAGGGGAGCGGAATGGACCAATCAGACAGCGAATTGGGACCTGAGAGATTGAGTGAGAGGAAGGGAGTGAACAAACAAAACACAGACATCATACAGACCAGAACTAGAGATATGATGTCTGGTGATGTAACGGTGTACTGCATGTGTGTGTGTGTGTGTGTGTGTGTGTGTGTGTGTGTGTGTGTGTGTGTGTGTGTGTGTGTGTGTGTGTGCAGATGGCTCAGCGGGCTCTGGTCCAGGAGCTGCTGTGTCCAGAGGGGGGCCATGGCCAGGCTGCAGCTGCTGAGGTCAAAGTACAGCAGTGCCCAGCTCAGCTCACTGTGTCCCCTCCCTCTCTGACCTATCACCCTCCTTCTCACTGTGTCTCCTCCCTCTCTGACCTATCACCCTCCTTCTCACTGTGTCTCCTCCCTCTCTGACCTATCACCCTCCTTCTCACTGTGTCCCCTCCCTCTCTGACCTATCACCCTCCTTCTCACTGTGTCCCCTCCCTCTCTGACCTATCACCCTCCTTCTCACTGTGTCCCCTCCCTCTCTGACCTATCACCCTCCTTCTCACTGTGTCCCCTCCCTCTCTGACCTATCACCCTCCTTCTCACTGTGTCCCCTCCCTCTCTGACCTATCACCCTCCTTCTCACTGTGTCTCCTCCCTCTCTGACCTGTCACCCTCCTTCTCACTGTGTCCCCTCCCTCTCTGACCTATCACCCTCCTTCTCACTGTGTCCCCTCCCTCTCTGACCTATCACCCTCCTTCTCACTGTGTCTCCTCCCTCTCTGACCTATCACCCTCCTTCTCACTGTGTCCCCTCCCTCTCTGACCTATCACCCTCCTTCTCACTGTGTCCCCTCCCTCTCTGACCTATCACCCTCCTTCTCACTGTGTCCCCTCCCTCTCTGACCTATCACCCTCCTTCTCACTGTGTCCCCTCCCTCTCTGACCTATCACCCTCCTTCTCACTGTGTCCCCTCCCTCTCTGACCTATCACCCTCCTTCTAACTGTGTCCCCTCCCTCTCTGACCTATCACCCTCCTTCTCACTGTGTCCCCTCCCTCTCTGACCTATCACCCTCCTTCTCACTGTGTCCCCTCCCTCTCTATCACTCTCCTTCTCACTGTGGTCTCAGCCACAGTCTCTGTTTTCCAGCTGGTCTACTGCTAGGGCCCCTAAAGAGTTGAATACCAGAAGAAACACATTGAGGGCTTGAACATTTGTAACGCTTTGACATTGTTGTTCCAATGAGACAAGTGTCCTGTAGCACCACTAGAGGGCAGCACTAGGACATGTCTGCATTGTGAACCACTTGTCTGGGCCTCCTGTTTGTGTGTGTCTGTGTTCACCTCACTACCACACAACAACCACACACAGTCAACATTGGAACACAATCTCTTCCTTCCTCTTAACTCCCCTCTATCTCTCTCCCTTCCTCACCCCTTCTCTATCTTTCTTCTGTCCTCTTGTGAAAGAATTGATGTGGCTTCGAGAGTCATTTGACTTGGTGTTTATGTCTATTGTCAAGGAACATCCTGAGACTTTGCAGAAATGATTTGGGGCAACAGGGGCAGAACGAAAGGGAATGCTTGTTTGACCTAAGGTGCTGTACCACCCTGTAGGACAGTACACACTGAGGGGGTTGAACCACCCTGTAGGACAGTAGACCCTGAGGGGGTTGAGTGCTGAACCACCCTGTAGGACAGTACACCCTGAGGGGGTTGAACCACCCTGTAGGACAGTACACCCTGAGGGGGTTGAACCACCCTGTAGGACAGTACACCCTGAGGGGGTTGAACCACCCTGTAGGACAGTAGACCCTGAGGGGGTTGAACCACCCTGTAGGACAGTAGACCCTGAAGGTGCTGAACCACCCTGTAGGACAGTAGACCCTGAAGGTGCTGAACCACCCTGTAGGACAGTAGACCCTGAAGGTGCTGAACCACCCTGTAGGACAGTAGACCCTGAGGGGGTTGAACCACCCTGTAGGACAGTAGACCCTGAGGGGGTTGAACCACCCTGTAGGACAGTACACCCTGAGGGGGTTGAACCACCCTGTAGGACAGTACACCCTGAGGGGGTTGAGTGGAGTATCTTACACGGCCTTCTATCTAATATTCTTGATACAATCTATATTTATGACTTAAGGGGAAGTTGTTGAGGGGGTCAGTTGGAGACATACAGTAAGGTGCTAATGAAGCAGCTGATGAGACCTTTTGTAGTTTACAATCCATTGTGGAGAAGAGTGAGTTCATTGTATGTTTGTATTACGGTAATTATCAGTTGTTTAGAATGAGCAGATGTTGTGAGTCTATTTAAAACTGGGTGTGTATTCGAGTCGGTATCACTCGGCTAGATGACACTACCAATACGTGTCCTGCAGTAGATCGATCACAGACCGCTCTGTTAGGTAATGTACAGTACAGAATACATTATTTGTATTCAACCGGCATCCTGACTATTCAAGTACACAGTTTCTTCAGAAACCACACTCTCACCCATTCTCTATCTTTCTCCTTTCCTCTCAACCTCTTTCTAGTTCTCTCTCCCTTCCTCTCACCTTCTCTCATCTCTTTCAGTTTAATTGTTTATCTCAGTGCCTGGTATTTGTTCCTCCCCCTCTCACCCCTGCCCCCTTCCCCTATTTCTCCTCGCCCTTTCTGCCCCCTTTTCACCTGTCTTTCTTCACTCCTCCTTTCCTCCCCTCTCCACCCCCCCTCTACTCACCTTCCTCTATTTCTCCTCCTCTCATCCCCTCTTTTCCTCCTCTCATCCCCCTCTCCTCCCCCTATATTATTGGGCATGCATGTATCATTACATAAGAAAGTTCCAGTAATAAGACTCCAAACAGGATCAACTGGTCCAAGCATAAATGTGTGTGGGTGTATGTATGTGGGTGTGACACATTCATATATTTACTGTATGTTCCATGAACAGTACCAATAACAACAGCAGTAAGAGCAGTCTTTAATGTTGGGATCAGATGAGTACAAGGCAGCACTACAGGTGATCAGACTGTCAGCATTACTGTCAGACACACACAGAACCAGATGGAGCACAGAGAGGAGGCTGATGGTGACACTAGAGTTTTATAAAGGTCAGTAGAAGGTGTTTATTCATATGTTGGAGAGTGAAGGATTTACTGTCAGTCCAGGATAGGTTGTGATTAAGGAAATTAGCATCCCTATACTGGTCTGATGTCTTATCCTTTTAAATCCTGGACATGTGTTTGTTTGTCAGCATAGATCCTAGACGACAATATAACATGATTTCATGTCCGTTAAACATGTCTAGTGATCAGTTAACAGGGGCCAGGGAAGGAGACAGACTATGACATTTGACATTCACACTGTACATGTGTAATCAAGGGTATAAATTAACATATCAAATGTATATATCCTGTTTAGACTACTTTGGTCCTCTATAGATGGTGCTAACAGCTTTTGATTGTGGATCAAAGAGATGGCTAGCCCATGACAACCTTTGATGACATAAAAGCTTTCATTCAATACAACATCTAGTGTAAACCTGTTCCACTATAGATGATGTAGAAAGACCCTGATCAGAGACAGGGCAGAGAGAGGATGGTTCTGACAGGGCAGGTGATCAGAGACGAAGCAAAGAGAGGAGGGTTCTGGCAGGGCAGGTGATCAGAGACAGGGCAGAGAGAGGAGGGTTCTGGCAGGGCAGGTGATCAGAGACAGGGCAGAGAGAGGAGGTTCTGGCAAGGCAGGTGATGTAGGCTGTAGGTGAGGGAGGACAAACATCCAGAGTTACAGTACAGAACACAGTAGAATGATAATCATGTGACAGGGTGACAAGTCATGTTTCTGGAATGATTAGGGGTGATTGTACATCAGACTGGCAGAGGTTTTTAAATCATGTGTTTAGATGTTGTATTTACCAATCATTCTGATAAGTCATGAGATTCACAACTCCACCAAACACCCATCATTCCTACTGAGAGCGTCAAGTGAAACTGCATTTCCTCATCCATTACATGGTTTTTACAGAGCCCTGTAGCAGCACAGGACTGGAATGTAGAAATGGGTCAAACCAGAAAGATGAGAATCAAACTTAACTCTTCAGTGGAGAGAGAGGGGGAAGGGTGCTGAGTGTCAGGAAAATGACATTTTCTTGAAGAATTATTGATAAATACATAATGTCATGTGGCAATGAAAATATTGATTTCTATATTTCATTTTGAGCACCTCCAGACAGTAGATTGAACTAGCTACCCCTGGCAGCTTAGGGTTAAGTTTAGCTTAGATTGTTTTTGTTGCGCCATTCAACTTTTCATTGTACAATGCTGAATGACTCAATGGTGTGAAATGTCATGAGTGGCATGATTATATTTATAAGGTAAAGGTCATGTTTTTAGTCAATATGACTGTCTCTACATCGACATATATCTTCCCTATAAATATACCCAAAGTTTGAAAGTTACTCTTTCAAATCCCAAACTAACCAGGTACCCAGTAGTTTGTCATGGGATCCATAACTGCTGGTGCTGCCTGGGCTAAACTACAGGTGTTTCCTCATTCATTACATAGTTTACACAGAACACAGAGGTTGGCAACACTGAAGATGTCATTTAGTTAGAGAGAGAGAGAGAGAGAGAGAGAGAGAGAGAAAGAGAGAGAGAGAGAGAGAGAGAGAGAGAGAGAGAGAGAGAGAATAACCTGTCTATATAGTTCAGTCTGGATCTTAGGCCCACCCCTAGCCCTTGGCCCTCGAAACTGAGGGGTACGGGCTACATATCCCTGAGAAATGGGACGCCACTTGGTTACAGGTATGTTATCTAGCACGTATCAATATCTCCAAAGCAAGTAGTGTTATGCACTGATATTAAACGAAATTCGCTGCTAATTAAGTTTACTTAAAACTGTAGACATGCTAGCCAAAGAAATGCGGGAACATTAGCATACCAAACTAGCGATTTTTAGAAACGTTTCAATAAGGAAAATGGTTGCAAATATATATGTTCAGGACTGTGTATAACACAAAACAAGACTGTCATAATTTTTTTATCAGTTAATTAAGCCGAAAATATTACATTTATCGGACTCTCTGGATGATCTGGCAGCCATTGTTGCCGGTCGCGCAGTATTCACATAGCCCTAGGTTTTTAAGTAAGCTCCCGATCTTACTTGGTTTTAAGGGGTGTATACCGCTTAGTCTTAGCCTTCCCCTAGCTCAAAAAGAGTATTGGGACACCACTAGCTCTCACGGGAACGTGCAAAACTAAGGGGAAGGGGGAAGGGGTAAGGGGGAGTATTGGGATTCGGCCTAGGTCTTAGGAGGCCTAGGATGCTTGACTGATTTAAATGACCTGAGTGACATACCAGCACCTTGGGAAGTGGAGATTTGATCAATGCTGGGTTGATGAAATTGTATTAAACCAGGTAAACATGAATGAATGCATCAGTAATATTAGTTAGATGATTTAGGACAGTCTGGTTCTAGTGGACGTACAGTTCTCCTTCTTTAGGTACATTCTTGGTCTTGCCCCTCTCTGCAGTTTCCTAGTGATGGAACTCTACAATACAGTTTCCCAAACATGTATTAAGCTTAGTCCTAAACTGAAATTACAATTCTGTGTATATTTCCATTAAGCCAGGTTTGAGAACATAAAAAAACTATTGGAGTAGATCCATCAGGACCTTCAAGCTGAGGAGCTGCTTCGGCATTAGAGCAAAGCTGCCCTCAGCATGTCTTTCACTGTGCCTGTGATAGTGTCTACATGCCTGTGTGTTAGTGTGTTTCACAGTGCCTGTGATAGTGTCTACATGCCTGTGTGTTAGTGTGTTTCACAGTGCCTGTGATAGTGTCTACATGCCTGTGTGTTAGTGTGTTTCACAGTGCCTGTGATAGTGTCTACATGCCTGTGTGTTAGTGTGTTTCACAGTGCCTGTGATAGTGTCTACATGCCTTCGTGTTAGTTTGTTTCACAGTGCCTGTGATAGTGTCTACATGCCTATGTGTTAGTGTGTTTCACAGTGCCTGTGATAGTGTCTACATGCCTATGTGTTAGTGTGTTTCACAGTGCCTGTGATAGTGTCAAGATGCCTGTGTGTTAGTGTGTTTCACAGTGCCTGTGATAGTGTCTACATGCCTGTGTGTTAGTGTGTTTTAATATGTACAGTTAAGCAATGTTTTCTTTTCCCTCCCTAGGAAGACTGCTCTTGAGTCTGAACCACGCCCCTCCCCCTTCCCAGCCTGCTCCTGTAGGTCAACCCCCCTCCCTTGGTTTGGGCTTGGCAGAGACCACCAGAGTCCCTGAGACAGGACGACAACACAAGACACCACAGGTGGGTTTCAGTGTAGGGAACAGGGTCGTACTGAATGTAGAACAACATGGGGGAACAGTGACATACCAGAACAATCATTCAAATAAATTTAGAAGCATCATTAGTTTATAAATGTGGTGTGTTACAGCAGTGGACATTGAACTGTTTTAAAAGATGAGACACTGTCCTGAAACCTGCTGTACAGATCCTCCCTGAAACAACACAGGCAGCATGTGTACAAGGACAGAGGGTAACACCTGACACAGTGTCAACATGTGACTCTGACTGAGGTTTAATCCATGTCACCTAATATGCACTTGTGTATAAAATGCGTTGTTAGGTAATCCTTAAATATTAAAAATTGTGTTTGAGTGTTTTGATTTCATGACACTATACGGCTGAATCTAATGTAAATAACCTCTGATGATTGAGATACCAAAATTCTCTGAACTTTTGACACCAAACCTCAGTTTGACAGCAGTATTCCAACTTGATCCTGTGACAACTTGCCCCTGTCTCCCCTTATAAACTATTATTATTAATTTATTAATCTTTACTGTGTTTCAGAGGGCTGCCTCTAAAATGAGTCTTTCTGGGGAACATGACATGGACACCAAAGCTAAGAGGTAAGATGAGAATCCATACCTGTTCATGACTGTTCTCCATCTCGGAGCTCAGCAGTGATATTATGACACCATCATTAGTCAGAATAAATGAGAGACTGAAGGTCTGTCTCTGTTGTGTTGAAGCCCAATCCAGCAGAGACCAGCCTCACCTGTACCCAGCTGTGTGTCCATGAAGAGTGACAGGTCTATGGAACCACCTTTCAAGTTCAGTGATGGAGGAGGACCTTCTAATGAGGAAGGGTATGTAAATAATTTGAAGTATAATGTCATCATTAGATTCAGGATCATCATGTGACATCTCTGCTAAACAAAGTCAGAACTCATAGCCTGGCTGATGTTCAGACCATGAGGTAGAGCTACACAGTGAGTGAGAGCTGTTATTTAATATTATTTCATTACTATGTGGTGTTGGTCTTCTCTTTATGTATCTATGGTTTAACCACTAGACCACCATCAGACACATCAACACCTTTGACCTCCTTGTTGTGTTTGATCAGTGAGAGACAGGACCTCAACCTACCAGTCCACTGTGCTGCTTTAATGTTGAACTTTACCTGACATTAACACAGAGACCCAACCACAACACAACCACAACAAACTACCCTGAAACTAATGCAGTTATGCAAGCCAGACCGTACTACCATTAGGTCATTCCATGTCGGTGCAGACAAATTATTCTAAGTTGCTCTCTCTAACTCATTAGAGACTAGAGCAAACTCCAGGATAAGCCTGTGAGTTACTTCTCCAAGACTTGACATTTATTGTAAACATGTAATTTTGTTATAATAGCTTTACACACAAATAAGAGAGATCAGTGCAGCTCTAGTAAACGTTTGACAACAATAACCTCCCTACACACACACACACACACACACACACACAGACAGCATGAGAGTCAGTGTCCAGCCCTGCAGGTACCAGGCCTGGTATGAGCATTAAACTCCTGGGTGGAGCAGTGCTGCAGTGTCTAAAGCAGGCTGCTAGCAAACATGCAGCCCTGTGTGAGGTGGACCCTGATGTCATTCTTCAGTGTCTGGTTGAAACACAACACACATGTTTACCTGAAGGTGACAGTGCTCCTATCTTTGATGAATGCATTAAAGGAATAGTGCCTTGTAGTGGTATAGAAGATGGTTTACTTGGTAGTGATGGTATCACTCTTATACAGCGTGTCTGTGTGTATGCATGTGTGGATACAGTTAAGTTTACTAATCATGCTTATGTATGATATACTCTTTAGTGGTTTATCAGCCCTTGTACATGTTGTTCATGTGGTTAAGTAATGTCATCTCTTGTCCTCAGAGATCAACAGGAAAAGTCTGAGTCAGACCAGAGTCCCCTTGAGGACTTGTCCTCCATATTCACAGTGAGTTTTGTGTTCATCTAAAGTAGACAGAATAAGCAACACAGAATAATTTCAATCATTTTGTTCTACTGGGACTACAGTTCCTGGTTCGTCTCATATCTTCCCTCTCTGTTTCAGGTGCTTGAGGAGACTGTCATCAGGTTTGTGAAGGAAGAGCTGAAGAGGATGAAGAGGATTCTGAGTTCAGATTTCCCAGAAGGCTTAGAGAGTCAGAGGAAGGACCAGGAAGTGGTGGACCATGAATATCAGAAGCAGGAGAGCTGTGCCAGAGAGGGAGCACTGAAGATCACACTGCACGTCCTGAGGAACATGAACCAGAAGGAGCTGGCTGACACTCTGGAGAAAAGTAAGAGACTCCATATTTAGTCTTAGTTGACCGATTGATGGTTTATGATGAAGGTTAGATAAAGAAAGTTATGAAACTCAGAGCACCCCAATGTCGTGTAGATTTTTACATGACCTTGTACTATGTGTGAGTATAATAAGCTGTTTCATTATTGTGTACCTGATAAATGATCATAGATTTGAAATATGTTTTGAATTGAATATAGAGGACACATTGTCAGTTCATAATCTGTGAATCATCAAAACTTCGTTTAACAAAAAACACACACTTAACCTGTGTTGTTTTTTGTTTAGATGAGCGTGCTGAGATTTGTCGACAGCAACTCAAATCTGAACTGAGGAAGAAGTTTGAAACTGTGTTCGAGGGCATAGCTAAACAAGGAAACCCAACTCTTCTCAATAAGATCTACACAGATCTCTACATCACAGAGGGTGAGAGTGGAGAGGTCAATAAAGAACATGAGGTGAGACAGATTGAGAAAGCATCCAGGAAATCAGCAAGAACAGAAACAGCCATCACATGCAACAACATCTTCAAACCCTCAGCTGGACGAGACACACCAATCAGAATTGTTCTGACAACAGGAGTTGCTGGCATCGGAAAAACTGTCTCTGTGCAGAAGTTCATCACAGACTGGGCTGAGGGACTAGCCAATCAGGAAATCCAGTTCATCTTTCCTCTTCCGTTTCGAGAGCTGAATTTGTTGGATGGAGAAGAGTTCAGTCTGAAGGAACTTGTCCATCACTTCTTCTCGGAAACCAGAGAATCAGGAATCTCCAACTACGACGAGTACAACGTTCTGTTTGTCTTTGATGGTCTGGATGAGTGTCGACTGCCCTTAGCCTTCAAAAAGAACAAGAGCTGGTGTGATGTCACAGAGTCCACCTCAGTGGATGTGCTGCTGACCAACCTGATCAGAGGAAAGCTTCTTCCCTCTGCTCTCATCTGGATCACCACTCGACCTGCAGCAGCCAATCAGATCCCTTCTGAGTGTGTTGATCTGGTGACGGAGGTACGAGGGTTCAATGACCCACAGAAGGATGAGTACATCATGAAGAGATGCAGTGATGAGATCCTGGCCAGGAGAATCATCTCACACATCAAGACATCAAGGATCCTCTACATCATGTGCCACATACCAGTCTTCTCTTGGATTACTGTTACAGTCCTTGAACACATGCTGAGAACAGAGAAGAAAGAGAAGATGCCCAAGACCCTGACTGAGATGTACACAACCTTCCTGGTGTTACAGACCAAACAGAAGAAGGTGAAGTATTCTGGGAAAACTGAGACAGATCCACACTGGGATGAAGAGAGCATTCAGAGTATTCTGTCACTGGGAAAACTGGCCTTCCACCAGCTGGAGAAAGGCAACCTGATTTTCTATGAGAAAGACCTGACAGAGTGTGGAATTGATGTATGTGATGCCTCAGTGCACTCAGGAGTGTTCACACAGATATTCAGACAGGAAGGTAAAGTCTTCCAGGAAAAAGTGTTCTGCTTTGTCCATCTGAGCTTTCAGGAGTTTCTGGCTGCTGTGTTTGTGTTTCTCTCATTCATCAACAACGATGAGAATCTGATGTCTAAGAATCCATTAGCTTCCAGTTCCAACAAACTGTTGGCTCTTTTCAGAGAGAGACCAGAAGTCAGTTTCTACAAGAGTGCTGTGGACAGGGCCTTGCAGAGTAAGAATGGACAACTGGACCTTTTCCTCCGCTTCCTCCTGGGCCTCTCAATGGAGTCCAATCAAACTGACTTACGAGGCCTACTGACTCAGACAAGAAGCAACACGCAGAGCCATGAAGAAACAGTCAAGTACATCAAGGAGAAGATCAGAGAGGATCCCACTCCAGAGAGATGCATGAATCTGTTCCACTGTCTGAATGAACTGAATGACCATTCTCTGGTGGAGGAGATCCAACACTACCTGAGCTCAGGAAGTCTCTCCAGTGAGAAGAAGCTCTCATCTACACAGTGGTCAGCTCTGGTCTTTGTGTTGCTGACTTCAGAAGAGAAGATGAACGTGTTTGACCTGAAGAAATACTCCAGATCAGAGGAAGGTCTTCTGAGGCTGCTGCCAGTGGTCAAAGACTCAAAAACTGCTCTGTATGTATAAGGGTTAGATATTATATTTCATGATTGTATGATAAACATGACTCTGATGATGTCTCATGTTCTCCTTGTCATGTAGGCTGAATGACTGTAACCTCTCAGAACGGTGCTGTGAAGCGCTGGCCTCAGCTCTCCCCTCCTCAGATCTGACAGAGCTGGACTTGAGTAACAACAACCTGGGGGATTCAGGCATGAAGCTGCTCTCTGCTGGACTGGGGAATCCACTGTGCAAGCTGGAGACACTGAGGTCTGTATTCTTGTTCAACATGACATAACTATAGTTATAATCTCACACCATGCACTGAATCACACACTGGTTGTAAGCTTGTGGTCTATTAAAGGTAGACTACTATTTCCTACCATTTCCAAAACAAACTCTCCTCTGCACTCTCTCTCTCTCTCTCTCTCTCTCTCGCACGAAAATAAAGCTGAGGGCTCCCCCTAGAGGCCTGGAGCACTTTAATTGTGAAAACTGGATGCAGCGTTTTTTTCTGACATTTCTTTCGGAGTTGGTGTACTTCCCGTTTTGCATTGTTTCTATATTTGCAGCGCATTTATGTATTTGGTTGTGTTGTGTTTATTTGCAGCAAATTTGCTAAACGCTGAGTGTGTGTAATGAAGATGTTTTCTTAATTTGCATGTTGCAAGGCCACTTTTGCGGCCACTGTAGCACCGCCTCCTGACAGAATTTAAAATAAAACTCCAACACTGTGGCACCGCCCCGCAACATTAACAACTCACTCTGGAGGCCCAGATGGATTCTGTCACAATATTGATCCTCTTTCCACAGGCTGTCCAGCTGTCTGGTCACAGAGGAAGGCTGTGCTTCTCTGGCCTCAGCTCTGAGGTCCAACCCCTTCCACCTGAGGGAACTGGACCTGAGCTACAATCATCCAGGAGAAAAAGGATTGAAGCTGCTCTCTGCTGGACTAGAGGATCCACACTGCAGACTGGAGAAACTCAAGTAAGGAGATGTTTGTTTTTTATATACCTCTTTGTGTAATGTTGCTTAACACTGAACACATATCAAACTACGTTAATAGGCCTTGCATTTCATGATGATACAAATAAAAACTGCATGTTTACTTTACAATCTACAATATGGTTCAACTATGATTGTAGCCACAATCATAATTGTATTTCCAGGGGTCTTTTTTCCAGAAAGCGGGTTTAATGAAAACACAATTTCAAACCCTGAGATGAGGGAAACTGGGTTTTTAGTTCCTGAAAGAGAGGTCACTAAAACCAGACGTTGTAAAATGTAGCTCAGCTCAAACCTAGGTCCTAGTGTTGGTTTGAAGTGAATGTAGCTTGTGACTTCAACAAAAAAATTTAAAATTGCATTAAGTTGAGCGCAAAATTGTTTTTTGAGCCTCATGTATTATAAACATTACATTGGACTCATAGTTATATTTGCCAAATGTATTTAACTACACATATTATTACATTTACTTGATATCAGTTATGGACACCTTTGTGCAGAGAATTATGATAATAAGGCCCAATCCACCATACAATCCCAATGTCCCCCTAAACCCTGAGCCCTGAACCTTCACACACTTACCTGACGTCACCTAGTTAGTGATTGAGTGCAAGAGGCAGTGAGGGCTCAAAATGCTATAAACTGGAATGGTTCAGCACTTTGCAGCATTATCAGTAAAATACTAATGTTGTTGGATTGATGAAAGCATGTTTGGAGTTGATCATCAAAGGACAAACTACACACAGTTCTGGCTGGCTGCTAACGTGTGTTAACATTGTGACTGTGTGTGTGTGAGAGGCGTGAGTGACAGAGAGACGGAGGGAGAGCAGGGAAAGGAAATGCAGCTGAACGAATACGCTGCTGTTTTAAATAGTGTAAAAAAAATTATGATAACGAAACACAAACTGTGGCGGCCGGTGTTGATGCTAAATTAGTCTGTGTGGGAAACACTGCTGCATTGAAATGTTCTGAATGACCAAGTGCCTCTCTTTTGCTGTTGCAGTTGTTTTTTTGCTTTCTGAAAATATCTTCATACTCGCCGGCACCCGTGAGAATTTCTAATTCCAGTGAATTAGAATTGAACTAACTCAGATCAGCTGTTCTGGAAGCGATAACTCTGAGCTTCCCATCTCAGGGTTCATCAAGTCAGAGTTCAGGGTTAGGATCAGAGTTTGTAAAACCTGCTTTCTGGAATACACCTCTTATGATAAGAGAGAAACAACATGTTTACTTAGAAAGTCAGTTGCTAAGTCACTTATCAACAGGTGAAGTGTATTTTCATCGTTCCTCTGCTTATCCCTACAGTGTGGTTCATGGTGGAGAGTGCAGGATCAAACCTGGCCATAGGAGATGTGAGTGTTGACTGCTACTTGGTTCTAGTACACAAGGTCATACAAGGGACAATACACACAGATGCTATGTGTGCACATCAATACCCCTCCTCTTCTGCCTCTTCTTCTCCTCTTCTCTTCTCCACCCCCTTCCCTGCCTCCTCCACCCCTCCTTTCATCCCCTCTCCTCCTTAGGGGGGCAGATCCCTCCCTCTCCTCTCTATGAGAGGCTGTCTAGTGTCTAGATGAGTGTGTGTATGAGCAAGTGTTTCAGTAGTTTTGCCCTACACAGCCTCTCATAGATCCCACCCTCTCCTCTCCTTCACCACTTCCCCTCTCCTCCTGTCCTCCCCTCCTTCCTCCTCCACTCCCTTCTCCCCCCGCTCCCCTCTCCTCCTGTATTGACCTCCTCTCATTCTCTGCTCCTCTTGTCCTCTCCTTTCCTCCTCTCTTCTCTCCTCCCCTCTCCTCCTCTCCTTTACTCCTGCTCTGTTCTTCTGTCCTGTCTTCCTCCCAGTAGCTGGTGTGTGTTTCCTCTCCCCTCACCCCTCGCTCCCTTCCCTCTCCACTGCCATACCCTCTCCTCTTGTCCTCTTCTCCTCCACTCCCCTCTCCCTTCCACCTCTCTAATCTCCCAGTTCCTCATCTCCGTTCATCCCCTCTTCTCTGGTCCTCCTCTTATTTTTTCTCATCTCTTCCTCCCTCCCCTCTTCCCCTCTTCTCTTGTCCTCTTCACCTTTCACCCCCTCCTTACCTTTGCTCTTCCCTCCCTCTCCCAGTGTCTGCTCTAAGCTCCTGCCTCTGATTGTGTGGAAGTGTGTGTTCTGAGAGAGAAAGGAGGATGAGGAGAGGAAATTAAAGAGTAGAGATGGGTGGGATAGAAAGACAAAGAAAAGGGGGAATAAAATGTGAAGGGAACAGGAGGAGGAAAGGAAGATGGAGTGATGGGGGCATATCAGGGGTAAGGAGATGAGAGATGATGGAGAGATGGATCTGGAGGGAGAGAGGTAGCATGGGAGGGAGGGAGAACAGAATGAGAGAGAATTAAAGGAAAAGTGGAAGAGAGGAATGGAGGGAAGGACAGAGAGCAGGGTAGAGAGGTTGGAACAGAAATAGAGATACATATAGAGAGAGAAAGGGTAGAAAGAGAATGTGAATGATGATGATCAGTAATATATTGTGTCTTGGTCTCCCCCATCAGATGCCTGTGAGCTCACACTGGACATAAACACAGCACACATAGACCTCTCTCTTTCTGAGAAAAACAGAAAGGTGACAAGGAGAAGAGAGGAGCAGCCAATTCCTGATCACCCAGAGAGATTTGAGAACTGTCCACAGGTGCTGTGTAGAGAGGGTCTGTCTGGGTGCTATTACTGGGAGGCAGAATGGAGTGGAAGAGGGGTTCATATAGCAGTGACATATAAAGGAATCAGCAGGAGAGGAAGGGGTGATGACTGTTTGCTTGGATTCAATAACAAGTCCTGGAGTCTGGAGTGTGGTAATAACAGTTACTCTGCCAGGCACAATAATAGGAGAACTGTCATACCTGCCCCCCCCTCCAGCTCCCACAGAGTAGGAGTGTATCTGGACTGGCTGGCCGGCACTCTGTCCTTCTACACAGTCTCCTCTGACACACTGACCCACCTGCACACATTCCACACCACATTCACTGAGCCCCTCTATCCTGGTTTCAGGGTTGGGTTAGAGTCCTCAGTGTCCCTGTGTCAGGTAGAATAGCCCACATACACTGTCACACACTGTGCTCACATAGATGTCATTGAAGATTGAACTGTATACAGTTGGAATTGATATCCCAGAGTGTTTGTAAATATTGGTGTTTAGAATGTTTATGTCGTTTCAATTGTTGACAAACAACAATCCTGTCTTTGATCTCAGTTCCACTGAATGTGATGAACTAAATAGTGTCTTAGTGACTAAATATGGAGAAATAAAGATGTTTTATACAGGATGATGGAAAACATGTCAGTGTGTGTTCCCGTTTTTTTTGGCCCCTCCTCCTCCAGGTGTCTCGTCTGCTCGTTAGTGGGATATTTAGTCCGTTGGTTTATGTTTGTCCTGTGCCAGTTCGTCTTGTGTGTTTCTACTGAGCGTTCCCGCGTACCTGTTACGTTCCTGCGTACCTGTTACGTTCCTGCCTTGTGCTCAGATTTCCCGTGCTTAGACCTCGATTGGACTGTCCACGACTACTCTACCTGATACCGGATTGTACCTTCGCCGCCAGCCTGTGCACCGATCACCTGCCTGTCCACGACCACTCTACCTGATAGTAGGGTTGGTAATGAATAATCGATGATCGATTAATTGTCATTAGAATTCATTTGAATAAAAATCCAAGCCTAATGAATAATCATTGTATTGCCGCGCATTATGAGAACAACATATTCCGGTATTTTGCGCGAGCACGACTTCCTACAGCAGACGAGGAATTATGAAGCGGGCTAGGAGAAGTGCAGTGTGAGACCATTTCTCAAGAAAAGATAAAGTCAACTGCAGTTCCTGTGACGCTGTACTTACTTACCATAGTACGACGTCTCCTCTAATATACCATTTAACATATACATCCAAACGTAAATTCCAGCGAAGCCAGCACCAGCGGAGGTCTCCAGCAGCAAACCATTCAGGCTACACTAGCTAGGAGGACGGATGACAAGCGAGCTAACGAAAGTAGGATAGCCTGTAAGGTAGCTATAGCCTACATCTTGCTGATAAGTTGCCACGACTGTCAGTTTAAAACAATGATTTCATATGGCATTAAGACATGTTTTGTTATTATTCTTGTGTATTTGTGTCTGATGACCAGTCAACTTCGCTCATAGTTTTACGTTAAGTAACGTAGGTCAAGTTAAAACTCAATTGTCAAATAATTTGGCTTCCGCCAGGGTCGAGAAGCCTGACGTTTAAAAGGATGGATTCAAGTCTTTACTATTTATTCATTTTTCAAAGGTCTATGCTGCAGCCAGGCAGTGATGCGTTGCAATCGCAACCTGTTAAAAAAACATGGGGGGGGGGGGGGTTCGACTATTAACGTTATTAATAGTCGAACATGAAAACTCCTGTAAAGTCCCATCCCTACCTGATAGTGATACTGGATTGTACCTTCGCCACCAGCCTGTGTACTGATCACCTGCCTGTCCCCGACTACTCTGCCTAAATAAACCCCATTGTTCTTGGAAGCTACCTCTTGTGTCTGAGTCTGCATCTGGGTCTTCCTCTGTGCGTGAGCCGTGACACTGTGTGTTTGTTGGTGACCCAGGGGCCCTAGGCACACACACATGGACACATGTACACACACACACACACACATGTACACACACACATGTGTACAGTGTACACACACACATACACACATGCCGTCGTCGTCGTCATCTGCCGCTTGTCCGGGGATCGGGTCGCGGGGGCAGCGACCTAAGCAGGGAGGCCCAGACTTCCCTCCCCCCGGCCACTTCCGCCAGCTCTTCCTGGGGGACCCCAAGGCGTTCCCAGGCCAGCTGAGAGACATAGTCCCTCCAGCGTGTCCTGGGTCTTCCCCGGGGCCTCTTCCCAGTGGGACGTGCCCGGAACACCTCACCAGGGAGGCGTCCAGAAGGCATCCTAATCAGATGCCCGAGCCACCTCAGCTGGCTCCTCTCGACGCGGAGGAGCAGCGGTTCTACTCTGAGCCCCTCGCGGATGACCGAGCTTCTCACCCTATCTCTAAGGGAGAGCCCGGACACCCTACGGAGAAAGCTCATTTCGGCCGCTTGTATTCGCGATCTCGTTCTTTCGGTCACTACCCATAGTTCGTGACCATAGGTGAGGGTAGGAACGTAGATCGACTGGTAAATAGAGAGCTTCGCCTTTCGACTCAGCTCCTTCTTCACCACGACGGACCGATGCAGAGCCCGCATCACTGCGGACGCCGCACCGATCCGCCTGTCGACCTCGCGCTCCATTCTTCCCTCACTCGTGAACAAGACCCCGAGATACTTGAACTCCTCCGCTTGGTTCAGGATCTCCTCCCCGACCCGGAGATGGCACTCCACCCTTTTCCGGTCGATTACCATGGCCTCAGATTTGGAGGTGCTGATTCGCATCCCAGCCGCTTCACATTCGGTTGCGAACCGCTCCAGTGAGAGCTGAAGGTCACGGCCCGATGAAGCCAACAGGACCACATCATCCGCAAAAAGCAGCGACCCGATCCTGAGGTCACCAAACCGGACCCCCTCAACACCCTGGCTGCGCCTAGAAATTCTGTCCATATAGGTAATGAACAGAATCGGTGACATAGGGCAGCCCTGGCGGAGTCCAACCCTCACCGGAAACAAGTTCGACTTACTACCGGCAATGCGGACCAAACTCTGGCACCGGTCGTACAGGGACCGGACAGCCCCGATCAGGAAATCCGGTACCCCGTACTCTCGGAGCACCCCCCACATGAGCCCCCGAGGGACACGGTCGAACGCCTTTTCCAAATCCACAAAACATGTGTAGACTGGTTGGGCGAACTCCCATGTACCCTCCAGGACTCCGCGGAGGGTATAAAGCTGGTCCACTGTTCCACGGCCAGGACGAAAACCACATTGCTCCTCCTGAATCCGAGGTTCGACAATCCGACGGACCCTCCTCTCCAGGACCCCTGAATAGACTTTCCCAGGGAGGCTGAGGAGTGTGATCCCCCTAAAGTTGGAGCACACCCTCCGGTCCCCCTTTTTAAAGAGGGGAACCACCACCCCGGTCTGCCAGTCCAGAGGCACTGTCCCCGATGTCCACGCGATGTTGCAGAGTCGAGTCAACCAAGACAGCCCTACAACATCCAGAGCCTTAAGGAACTCCGGGCGGACCTCATCCACCCCAGGGGCCCTGCCACCGCGGAGCTTTTCAACCACCTCGGCGACCTCAGCCCCAGAGATAGAAGGGCCCCCCCCGATGTCCCCAGACTCTGCCTCCACGTCGGAAAGCGTGTTGGTGGAATTAAGGAGGTCTTCGAAGTATTCCTTCCACCGATCCAGGACGTCCCCCGTCGAGGTCAGCAGCGCACCATCCCCACCGTATACAGTGTTGACAGAGCACTGCTTCCCCCTCCTGAGCCGCCGGATGGTGGTCCAGAACCTTTTTGAAGCCGTTCGGAAGTCATTCTCCATGGCCTCGCCGAACTCCTCCCATGCCCGGGTTTTTGCCTCCGCGACCGCCAAGGCCGCGTTCCGCTTGGCCTGCCGGTACACATCAGCTGCCTCTGGAGTCCTACCAGCCAATAAAGTCCGATAGGCCTCCTTCTTCAGCTTGACGGCATCCCTCACCTCCGGAGTCCACCACCGGGTCCGAGGGTTACCGCCGCGACATGCACCGACCGCCCTGCGGCCGCAGCTCCGGTCAGCCGCTTCAACAATGGAGGCCCGGAACATGGCCCATTCGGACTCAATGTCCCCGGCCCCCCCCGAGACATGATCGAAGCTCTCCCGGAGGTGGGAGTTGAAGCTCCTTCTGACAGAGGGTTCCGCCAGACGTTCCCAGCAGACCCTCACATTACGTTTGGGCCTGCCAGGCCTGACCGGCGTCCTCCCCCACCAACGAAGCCAACTCACCACCAGGTGGTGATCAGTTGACAGCTCCGCCCCTCTCCTCACCCGAGTGTCCAAGACATGCGGCCCCAAGTCCGATGACACGACTACAAAGTCGATCATCGAACTGAGACCTCGGGTGTCCTGGTGCCAGGTGCACATATGGACACCCTTATGCTTGAACATGGTGTTCGTTATGGACAAACCGTGTCTAGCACAGAAGTCCAACAACAAAACACCACTCGGGTTCAGATCGGGGGGGCCGTTCCTCCCAATCACGCCCCTCCAGGTCTCACTGTCATTGCCCACATGAGCATTGAAGTCCCCCAGGAGGACGAGGGAATCCCCAGGAGGAGCGCTTTCCAGCACCCCCCCCAGAGACTCCAAAAAGGGTGGGTACTCTGAGCTGCCGTTTGGTGCATAAGCACAAACGACAGTGAGGACCCGTCCCCCCACCCGAAGGCGGAGGGAGGCTACCCTCTCGTCCACCGGGGTGAACCCCAACGTACAGGCGCCGAACCGAGGGGAAACCAGTATTCCCACCCCAGCTCGACGCCTCTCACCAAGGGCAACTCCAGAGTGGAAGAGAGTCCAGCCCCTCTCAAGGAGACTGGTTCCGGAGCCCACGCTGTGCGTCGAGGCGAGGCCGACTATATCTAGCCGGAAACTCTCTACCTCGCGCACCAGCTCAGGCTCCTTTCCCGCCAGCGAGGTGCCGTTCCACGTCCCTAAAGCTAACTTTTGCAGCCGAGGATCGGACCGCCAAGGCCCCCGCCTTCGGCCGCCGCCCGTCTCACACTGCACCCGACCCCCATGACCCCTCCTGCGGATGGTGAGCCCACTGGAAGAGGGTCCCACGTTGTCTCTTCGGGCTGTGCCCGACCGGGCCCCATGGGAAAAGGCCCGGCCACCAGGCGCTCGCCATCGAGCCCCACCCCCGGGCCTGGCTCCAGGGGGGGGCCCCGGTGACCCGCTTCCGGGCAGGGGCAACTGAGAACCATTGTTGTATTTCTTCATGGTTGGTTTTTTGAGCCACTCTTTGTCTGGTCTTTCACCTGGAACCTGTTTGCCTTGGGTGACCCTACCAGGGGCATGAAGCCCCCGACAACATAGCTTCCAGGATCACTAGGACACGCAAACCCCTCCACCGCGGTAAGGTGGTGACTCAAGGAGGGGCCACACATGCATACACTATAAACACTACATTTAGGACCAGTAATATGACAGTATTATCCACTTGAATACACTGTCTGTGTGTCAAGTGTGATCCCCTCTCTCCCTTGACCTGCCCCCCCCACCTTCCCTCCCTACTCTCTCCCCCCACCCGGACCTCTGCTTAAGAAGCACACAACGCGATAAAGGCTGGAGGCATCTTGCGCCACGATATGTCCAAGACCATCTTTGCAGTCGGAGCTAACATCAAGTCTCTCCTGCAGCCTTACACCCCCACCCGCCACCTACGGTCTTCTTCAGACAACCGCCTGGTGGTCCCACCGCTCAAGACTGCCCAGTCCCAACACAAGCTCTTCTCCTGCCTGGCCCCCCAGTGGTGGAATCACCTCCCCACCTCCATCAGAGACACAGACTGTCTCTCCACCTTCAAGAGAAGGCTCAAGACGCACTTGTTCAGGGAGTACAACGGTACTTAGGAATGGTTTGCTGAACCCAATGCTAGTTTCCTCATGGATCACAATGACTTACTTAGAGACTTGTTGCTCTTGTTGGTTAGTGGTAGCTGATTTAAACTATAGTTGTATTCTATTTTTTTTGTTAATCTTATATTTTTATTTTACTGTTGCTTGTTTTTTCTACAGGTACACTTGTATGGAGGATTATAGGGCCAAAACTAAATAAATAAATACTTGGATAAATAAATAATTATATAACACAAAGCTTAAATAAATGACACAAAATATATAAATGTTACATGTATTTGTGTGTATATATATATGTTTACGTTTTCATGTGTTTACATTTATTCATTTATACTTACATTTATTCATTTATACTTACATTTATTTATTTATACTTACATTTATTTATTTATACTTACATTTATGTATTTATACTTACATTTATCCACGGTGAAACTTCCTGCAGCAAAATAAATCTGTCGTCCCCCGTCACCAAGTCAGGGGGCGGGTCAAAGCCTCTGATTGGTGAATGACAGAGCAGCTGTCAAAGTATAACGTTAGCTAGCTATTTTCCTGATTTTAGCAGTTAGCCAGGGGGTCCCATTATCATCCACCCAACCACTTTCAATGGAGAAATGTCAGTTTGACGCTGCGCAAGGCAGATGCTACATGGTTTGAGAGCGTATTTAGATACCCAAATTTCAAAGTAAGAAGCTGTAATTTGGTGTGCAGCAATATAAGATGTGTACATATCGATAAGTTACTTTCTTTGGTTGCTGCTGCTTATCTTCTTTAAGAAATTAACAGAAGAAACGGTTGTGGACGATAATGGGGTCCCGAACGTTGGAGATTTAGAGTGGACGATAATGGGGCCTCTTACACTACAGTAATGTTAGCTATAGCAAACAGTAGCCTACAATACCTGTCTCTTCTGTGCACCCTCCTTCACCGGCTGGTCGAAATAGACTAGTAAGTTTTGTAAGTTTGGCATTTAATTCAGATTTTTTGGGGGGGAATGCCGCTTTTGGGCACCGCTTTCAAATGTGCGTTTCATTTTTCCTACAGTTAGCTACCTATTTGCAGCGGGCTCGCCGGTCTGTGTGACCACCTGACCTGCTTCATGACGTCACTTACCTAGCTAACAAAGAAAGCACAATTAAATATACTTTTCTTCATTTCACCTCTGGAAACACAGACAAGACCATAGTGTGCATCCCATGTAATTCAAATTGGATAAGAAAAAAAACACGGGAGACCTCCCCAGAGGCCCCCCGTCCCGGCGAGGCCCCCCCCCCCCGCGGTGCGGGGGCTGCGGGGGTATTCTTCACGGGCCTGGTTAGACCTGAGAGGTAAAACTGTCTTGAGGAGGAGTATTTTCGCCTAGCTTTTTACTTAAGGTATATACAATTAGCTCGTTCACACTATTGTAACACAAATGTACAGACTTGGACAAAAACACCCTCACAAGATGACTGAAAAAACACAGACCTAATCGCCGCCACTGGGAAACACTCAATGGCTGACTGGGTTGGTAGGTCTACAGTATATCTCTCTCCACTAGGGGGATCTAGTCCGCAGACGGAGCCAGGGTACCCTCTTTTTTCAGAGCGCATGTAGCTTCGCGCTGTCAAACCCCACCCAACAATGAAGAACTGGCTTTCTAAGGAGTTGACAGACAGGCAGGTGCAAGGAGTTATAAACAACTGAGATATATATTTTAAAATTATATTACACAATACCTTCGTGTTCCTAGTCTAATTTCGTCTTGATCCATAAGAAACAAACTATTGGAAAAGGTTTCGTCCTCCGACGTGCTGTCACTGCGATCTAAATTGAAGCTTTGTAACGTTAGCCATAGTTAGTTAGCGTAGCCACCTCTCCCAACAGTTAAGAAAGCCTGGGCTCCTAGGGCAGGTTTGACCTCTGTGTGACTTCTGTGACGGAGTGTGTAGGCTACACTGTTAGAGAATTAACACTCCAGGTGAACACTCCTTTACAGTGTAGCTGTTTGTTTATGTCCAGATGTAACTCATGAATTCATATATTCATTCATCTGTTCAGCACTGCATTTATTACAGTTATTCATAAATGTGTGTGTGTGTATAGCTGGGAAAAGAGTCTCGCGAGGAAAGGCATTATTGGTACTCTACCTGGCCTGACCACCAGACCCCAGAATGTTCAGCCCCTCTGCTGCGATTGGTGGAGGAGGTGGAAGACTACAAAAAGTCCCTCCCACACAACCCTGGACCAATCATCGTCCACTGCAGGTAAGGCCCTGTTCAGGGTATATATATATATGTGTGTGTGCATGTCTGTGTGTACGTTAACCTGTTGTGGTCTCCTGCCTCTTCAGTGCAGGCATTGGTAGAATGGGCTGCTTCATCGCCAGCTGGATCGGTTGTCAACCGCTTCGATACTCGAGGCAGGTGGACATACTAAGAATAGTATGCAGTCTACGTCTGGACAGGTAAGCACACTAACCCCTCTCCACACCCCACCACCCCGACCCCTACCCATCACTCTCCCTTCGTTAGCAAACACTTCTCCCTCTCCCTCCCTCTTACTATCTCTCTCATCCCATTCTCTCTGTCCCCACTCTTCCTCACATTTCACCTCCTCTTTGCCACCCCTCCTCCTCTCCCTAGGGGTGGTATGGTCCAGACTACTGAGCAGTACCAGTTCCTGTATGCCACCCTGGCTCAGTACAGCACACAGCTGGAGATGCAACCCGCCAGACCGCAGGAAGACCAAGGGAAACAGGAGAGCCAGGGGAACAAGGAGAGCCAGGGGAACAAGGAGGACCAAGGGAACCTGGAGAACCAGGGGAACAAGGAGGACCAAGGGAACCTGGAGAACCAGGGGAACAAGGAGGACCAAGGGAACCTGGAGAACCAGGGGAACAAGGAGGACCAAGGGAACCTGGAGAACCAGGGGAACAACGAGGACCAAGGGAACCTGGAGAACCAGGGGAACAAGGAGAGCCAGGGGAGCAAGGAGGACCAAGGGAACCTGGAGAACCTTGTAATTTGTGACATTATTCAAAACGTTTCTTCACCTTTGTGATTACATTCATGATTCCTGGTGACAGATATTGATTGATGGTGTTTGAACACTCCCCCTGCCCTCCCCTCCTCTCTCCTTCTTCCACTCCCCCTGCCCTCCCCTCATCTCTCCTTCTTCCACTCCCCCTGCCCTCCCATCATCTCTCCTTCTTCCACTCCCCCTGCCCTCCCCTCATCTCTCCTTCTTCCACTCCCCCTGCCCTCCCATCATATCTCCTTCTTCCACTCCCCCTGCCCTCCCCTCATCTCTCCTTCTTCCACTCCCCCTGCCCTCCCCTCATCTCTCCTTCTTCCACTTCCCCTGCCCTCCCCTCCTCTCTCTTTCTTCCACTCCCCCTGCCCTCCCATCATCTCTCCTTCTTCCACTCCCCCTGCCCTCCCCTCATCTCTCCTTCTTCCACTCCCCCTGCCCTCCCATCATCTCTCCTTCTTCCACTCCCCCTGCCCTCCCCTCATCTCTCCTTCTTCCACTCCCCCTGCCCTCCCCTCATCTCTCCTTCTTCCACTCCCCCTGCCCTCCCCTCATCTCTCCTTCTTCCACTCCCCCTGCCCTCCCCTCCTCTCTCCTTCTTCCACTCCCCCTGCCCTCCCATCATCTCTCATTCTTCCACTCCCCCTCCCCTCCTCTCTCCTTCTTCCACTCCCCCTGCCCTCCCATCCTCTCTCCTTCTTCCACTCCCCCTGCCCTCCCCTCATCTCTCCTTCTTCTACTCCCCCTGCCCTCCCCTCATCTCTCCTTCTTCCACTCCCCCTGCCCTCCCCTCCTCTCTCCTTCTTCCACTCCCCCTGCCCTCCCCTCCTCTCTCCTTCTTCCACTCCCGCTGCCCTCCCCTCCTCTCTCCTTCTTCCACTCCCCCTGCCCTCCCCTCATCTCTCCTTCTTCCACTCCCCCTGCCCTCCCCTCCTCTCTCCTTCTTCCACTCCCCCTGCCCTCCCATCATCTCTCATTCTGCCAGGCACTGTTTTCCTTCTGCTCCCCCTCCTCCTCCCCCCTCCTCCTCCCCTCCTCCCCCCTCCTCCTCCCCTCCTCCCCCCCTCCTCTTCCCTCCTCCCCCCTCCTCCTCCCCTCCTCCCCCATCCTCCCCTCCTACTCCTCCCCCCCCTCCTCTTCCCTCCTCCCCCCTCCTCCTCCCCTCCTCCCCCATCCTCCCCCCCTCCTCTTCCCTCCTCCCCCCTCCTCCCCTCCTCCCCCTCCCCTCCCCCTCCCCCCCTCCTCCCCTCTTCCCCCCCTCTTCCTCCCCTCCTACTCCCTCCTCCTCCGCCCCTCCTCCCCTCTTCCTCACCTTCCTATTTGATAACAGTATAAGACAAGCACCCTCCTTGCATTCAAACACAGTAAAAGTCATCCTTAAATACCTAACATTCTCAACACAGCTATATGTATCTAAACGTTTCAGAAATGCTACTGTTTTATCTCAGTTTTAAACTGAAGTAAAGTGGCTGTGTACTGTGCCACAATAATTATCCTCTGTGTTGGTGCAGTCCTGACATGGAGATGTCACAAACCTAAACACAAACAGCTTAGCGATTACAAGGGAGGTATAAACAAAATGCCAATGTTTTTTTGTTTGTTTTTTATTCATGAAAAAAAGATCAAAATTGATTTTAAAAAAAAGATCAGATTGGGAAGTGACAAGTCCTCGCTGCAGTCAGGTGAGTAAGCAGGCAGCTCCCTCTATTGGTGAGTCATGCAGCTACAGCAGAACACCTTGGAGAGGGCTCCAGAGATCCTGCGGAAGAAGCCTTTAATAGACTTCTTCTTCTTCTTCTGTTTCTGTTCCTCTTCTCCTGGGATGCTGGAGGACTCTGCAAGATCTGGGCCTGGACATGGAAAACCATCACACAACAGGACATGACATCACACACAACTTCAGCACTGTCTATTTACTTGCAACGAGTGTGTGGTGTTTGTGTGTGAAATGATGGGAGAGCCAACTAAAGCCTATCCTAAATGAACAAATAAACATTCATAATCTCACTTTCACCGTTGAGAGGAGTAACTGTCTTTAGTTTTTTCTTTTTTCCAGTAACAGCCTTGGTTTTCTTTCTCATCTGGGATGGAAGGGAGAGTAAAGACAAACATAATTCCTTTAAATTCTTAAATGTTTTACACTATGTTGACAGGACATAACTACATTAACTGTAACTGTCAGAGGTTCAAATCCCTCGTGTTTGGATTTGAATGAATAAGTCTGCGAAATAATGACATCTACTGTTTACTACTCATACATAATGTCTTCTACACATGCTTACTTGTAACCCATCTTATCCTTGACTCAGTTAAGGTCAGTTCTACCCAGTGCCAGTGTGTGGAGTTATTTTCAGCTTACCGATGTGAACCATCGTCGGAGGCTGGAAAGTTTTTTCTTTCCAAGACGGCCCAGTTTGGAATTGAAGATGGAAGACCTGTTGTTGAAGGTTTGGGAGGGCACAGAGGGGGATGAAATTGAGTGGGAGGATGAGGAGGAGGAGTGGCAGGACTGGGAGGTGGAGGTCTCCTCAGAAGACCTGTCGATCTTCTCCCAGGCCTTTAACAAGCCTGGGGCTACAGCTCTCTCTCTCTGCTTCCTGGAGATCCTTAGCGCTTCTGGTGATCTGGAGGAGAGGGGACACTCTCTGGCCTTTACCAAACCAAATCTGTCACATCTCTTCTTGACCCTTTCATCTGCTTGAATCTCCATATGGGTCTCACTGGCCTTTCCCAAGCCAGAAGACTCCATATCATGTAGCCTCACATCCTCACACAGGGAGCTGGAGCTTTCACCGGCCTTTACCAAGCCAGCAGAGTTTGTAGCATTCTCCTTCTCAAAATGGACGCTACTATCGGACACTGCAGGAGCGCGCCAGTCCTCGGCGTGGCGGGAGATCACCGTGGCGATGGTCTGGGCCAGGCAGCAAATGGCTCCCGCTTCTCCGTGGCGAGCGGAGCGAAGCAGGGCTCTGCTGCTGTTAGCGCTGAGCGACAGCTTAGCATAGGCCGCCTCCAACATGGCGTCCAGGGCGTCTGTGCCGCTGTAGCAAGGGCTCTGAGGCAGGTGCTCCAGGACGAGGCTGATCCCATCTTGGGTCCGGAGAATCCAGCCCACTTCCTGAAGCAGAGTTGCCTCTAGCTGCGAGAAGGTGGGGGCGCTAGAGGTTGAGGGGGACTCCTGGAGGGCCAGGCGGACCAGAAGACCATGCAGCAGGTCCCGCAGGGTCAGGTGGTGTAGGGCACTGGGCTTGGATGGCTTCCAGACCTTCTCCTGGACGCGAATCTCCAAGGTCTGCAGGGAGGGGGTCTCAGGGGGTCTCGGGGGCAACCAGGGCAGCACCTGGACCAGCTCAGGAAGACAAGAAGCTGCATCATCTTTCCAATCTCCCTTGGGATTTATTTGACTGGCAAACTTGATGCCTTTGGTCAGACTATCTTTCTCAGACTGGCCTACTTCTAGGTTAATGAAACCTGAACTTAACTCTGGGTCGAGACTTCCTGTTGTGGCTTCAGAGGAGGAGCAGCAAAAGTTGGCGATCCTGGCCGTGACCTCAGCATCAAGGCCTGGCACAACAAAAAACACACTTACACTTCTAGTGTCCTTGTATTACTATAGCTATTACCTGTACTTTTCTTAAAACAGTATTAATATTATAGTTCTTAACTATACCTACACTGTCATTCAGCAGTACTGTAGCACTTACAACTCTGTATTATATTAACATAGTTATAGACTCCAGAGGTCTTATACCCCAAAAGGTTAAGGAAAATTTCACAAGGAGGATTCTTTGTAACATGTAAAACACATCCATTTAATAACAGCAATATGGCGACATGGTGAGACATTCTATTTCTAAAGAGCATTCCATTTAATGCATTCTATTTCTAAAGAGCATTCCATTTATTGCATTCTATCATTTGTACTTATTCTTTAACAGTGTGCTCAGTGTTACTAGTTAGGCAACCTGGACACCTGAAAATTCCCTTTGGGGTCAATATATTGAATTGAGTAAAAGATTTCTCTACCTTTGTTGACAATGGCCATGACTTTTTCTGGGTCATTGCAGGAACGCTGAAGGACCCCTCCCACTTGGAGGGTCAACACCTCAGAAATGGCCTCTAGCGCCCTCCTCTGGTCCTGGCTGACAGAGGAAGATGGCCGGTTCCTGCCCACAGTCCCTGGGCTGGGGCCCAGCATCACGCAGTAGGACCCTTCCAGAGACGTGCAGTCGCTGCTGTCGCTGCTGTCGTCGCTGTCCCTGCTCTCCCAAGATACATCCCTGATGGAGGTCCTGTCCTTCTTACACATCCATTCGAGATGGTCGTTCACCAGGACACATTCGTCCGGAAGTGAGTTGGTCAGGCCAAGGAAGTTCTCCATCAGTTTCTTGAAGGCCAAGTGGATGAAATTGTACAGGATTGGAGTGAAGAGCTCCCAGTCCAGGTGCTGCTTGACCTCCGGGTTCTGGACGTTGGGCTTGGAGCGGCAGCGGCGTGTCGAGGGGAATCGTCCCACCTGCGTGTCCAGGAGCAGCTCATAGAGGCGGTCGATCAGCTCCATGGAGAAGTTCTGGATCCTCGCCTGCAACATCCTGGTACACATGTTGCGAGAGGCCAGCAGACGGCCCAGGTCGTACTCAGCCTGGTCCAACAACCCGGCAGAGGAGCCTACTTGGTCATTTTCACAGTCTTCGTCATTGGAGACTGATCTGGAGGCTGAGTAGGCCATCCGCACGACGGTGTCCAGCATTTTGTGAGCTGTGAGGTTTAGGTTGTGGCTGTTCGCCTTGCTCCTGGGGCTAGGGCCCCTGGGGCTAGGGCTCTTGGGCTAGGGCTACTGGAGGCTGACCTGGCCTCCTCCTTCTGCTGCTCCTCTTCCTCCTCCTCGTCGCTAGCCGAGCTGCACTCCTCCTCTGGTCTCCTCTCTTCCTGCTGGGTGCTGAAAAGGAAGCTTTCCTGACACGAGAATGTGCAGGCCTCCTCCTCCTTTCCCTTGACCCAGTTCCCCGGCAGCTCTCCCTGGCTGCGGCTCCTCCTGCTGCTCCTCCCGCTGCTGACCCCCTGGCTCCTCCTCTGTAGGGCCTTCACCTCCTCCGTAACCTGGCTGAGCAGGGACTCGCTCACGCACTCCACTAACAGGGTGAAGTCATTACCGCGTGGCTGCAGGAAGGCCACCTCTCCTTCTGTAATCATCTGCGCAGCTGCGCTGAAGTTCTCCAGGACGAGGTGGATGATGTTGCAGGCACCGGAGATGTTCTGGGGCAGGGAGGCCGTGTCGGCGTCTTCGGGCTGGTTCAGGGAAGAGCGTCTCTTTCTGGCCACCGTCCCCTGGAGGATACCCCCCACCACCCTCACCAGCTCCAGCTTCTCCTCTGTGGTGAAAACGCCCGGTCTCTGGAAGAGGGCGTGGTGGGCCAGGATACCAGAGAGGCTCTCCGTCTGGGTGGAGGGGCTGTGAGGCTCGCTGTCGCATCTGACACGTCCAATGCTGCTGGCCGAGCTGCGGCCTGAGCCGGTCGATGCCGCTGTCACACAGCTGGGCCTAGGCGATCCCATAGCCTTTTCCATCTCCTCGGCCTCGGACGCACTGCCAATGAAGAATAACACCATCTTCTCTGCCTCCTTTTTCTCCCTGTGGAAGACGGCCTCTGATGTGTTGGTGTTGGCAGACAACAGGGGCCGCGGGGGCATCCGCTCGTCGACGGCGTCGGTGTGGATGTCGGCGAGGACCTGGATCTTCTCCCTGGCGTCCTGCCAGGTGTTCAGGATCAGGTCCTCAGAGATGCTTGTCGAATAGAATTCAGACAAGGTGCTGCCGTGGTGGTGAAGCACCAACTCGTCCATCACTTTGTCCATGGCCGAGTCACACAGCTCCTCCACAATGAAAGACAGCTTCGCCTCTTTCCTGTCAACGTCTCTCGCCATCACTCCCTTCAACTTGGCGATGACCTCTGCCACAGTGAGGGATGCCGTGGCGAGGATATCCTCCTCTGTGGACCTACTGGGGTGAAGGGGTGTCGGAGGCTTCTCGCTCGATAGTCTGTCCAGCCCGCTTTCCAGCAGGGGGTGGGGCTTCTCTAAGATGTTCCCCTCGGGGACATCAGGCTGGGCTGAGCCCTGAGAAGAGGCCCGGTCCTTGGACGAAGGAGGAGACGGAGAACATCTGTTCCTTGTGGAGATGCCGCTGCTGTGGGAGGTAACGGCAGACAGAGGGTCTTGGGAGAGGTGAAGGACCTGGTAAAGGGCCATGGCGGGCAGAACCCCGTCATTGGCCACCTGGAGAACCCACTCCATCATCTCTTCTGAGCGCTTCTGCAGCTCAGCGACACTCTTGTTCTAAGAGAGAGAGAGAGAGAGAGAGAGAGAGAGAGAGAGAGAGAGAGAGAGAGAGAGAGAGAGAGAGGGTGAGAGGGGGAAGAGACAGAAAAGGATGGAGTGAGAGAGGAGAGAAAAAAGGCAATGTGAAAAAAGGGGAAAAAGTTCAATTGCAGTACAGATACACATAGTTATTGTCAAGCTGAGTAAAATAATATTTTGAGTTAGAAACTAAACATTTTATCTACCTTGCTCAACAGGACCTTTTGGACCAGTCTCCACTGACTGTAACAAGAACGGATGTGTTACGGACTCTCTCTACAGTACAATGACAACTAACGACACATCTTAACATTGTGTTCAACAGGGCAGTAGCCTGAAGGGGACGTTAACAGGGACACTCACGGGTGAGACATCATAGCCTCTGACACTGGAATTTCGTCTGGAATCACACATGTACCACTGATCTGCAGGGAAGACAAACGCTTTAGCAAGGCAAAGTAACAGAGAAAGTCATCAGAGTTGTTGGAGACGTGGAGGTAGATTGAGTTGAGGGGAGTGGGTCGTGTCTGTAGTAGTCAGTGAGGGGATGAGGCCGTTTACTCACCATCCTGCCTGGTCCTGCCAGTTTCCCGGCCAGGTCGGAATCTCGTTCTGCTGCTGGCGTACGGGCACCAGTGCCCACATCAGCCCTGCAGCCCTTGACAAACACACACCATGTAAACACACATGCACAAACACATACATACACATACAAACAAACAAACAAGGGGTGCGGTGGGTGGGACTGAGGTCACAATTAGCAGTGAAACACAGCAAGACAGAGAGACAGAGACAGAGTGAGAGAGAGACACACACAGAGAGAGAGAGAGAGAGAGAGAGAGAGAGACAGAGAGAGAGAGAGAGAGAGAGAGAGAGAGAGAGGGAAAGAGAGAGAACAAAAGAGAGAAAAAGAGAGAGGTGTGCCTTGAACAGAAATTATTTTAACTTTTGATATGACTTGGAAATATGAAATATGACTAGATCTATACTATGTATCCAAGTTAATAACTTGGAAATATGAAATATGACTAGATCTACATTATGAATCCAAGTTAAGTCACATTGTTAAACACAACAATTAAACTCACTCACACAAAGAATCTAAAGAACCAAACATTTTCCTGTGTTTTAATCGTTTTACCTACTAGATAGATAACCCACTTACCTTCTTCTGTGTAGGCCTCCGTTCTTTTATTCTTTCCTGTTTTGGGATTTCATCCATGTTTTCCACTCAGTAAGGATGACAAACTCTTTCAAACGACTCCTTTGCCTTGTAATGAACATTTCTTTCATCACTGACAGATTAGATTTTGCAATTCGTTTTTATATCATTTGGTAAAGTGCGTCACAATCCCTATATGCCCTACGACGTCATAATGTCTAAATAGCGCGGCGTCTTTCCCTAAAAATGGCCCGACGTTTTAGACAAAAAGGTAGGATCGGGATGTTTTTAAATAAATACTCGCGGGTTTTTCCGCACTTTACTCCAATTTGTAGGGACATTTTTGACAGTGTGAATTGTACAGCGATTCTACGTCCTGTACCCAGTGCTATCCAAATACTACTTTCACGTAATAAACCACACAGTGAGAAATCAGCTTTGCTGTAAAAAAATAAAATAACGACTGAATATTTATTGACTCACACACGCTTACATGTATGCACAGGTCACACATGTCAATCTCATCAGCGTATCTCATTGGTTATCACATGAAAAGAGAGAGCACATATCTCAGAGATTACGTTTTTTATTTATACATCTATTAGCATGAAATAGATTACCGGTTTCAATATGAATACAGTGAATACAGGAATACATGAAAAGACAGTTTGACAACTTCAGTCTTTTGCTGGAGCCCCTTCCTGAGGTGGTTCACCTGTGGAGTTAGACCTGAGAGGCAGGCCCGTAACGGAGGAGGCTCTCTGTTAACGCTAGGAAGCACAACACAGACAGAGCAGTACAGCTGTCAAAGTATAACGTTAGCTAGATATTTTCCTGATTTTAGCAGTTAGCCAGGGGTCCCATTATCATCCACCCAACCACTTTCAATGGAGAAATGTCAGTTTGACGCTGCGCAAGGCAGATGCTACGGTTTGAGAGCGTATTTAGATACTCAAATTTCAAAGTAAGAAGCTGTAATTTGGTGTGCAGCAATATAAGATGTGTACATATCGATTTTCTTTCGTTGCTGCTGCATATCTTCTTTAAGAAATTAACAGAAGAAACGGTTGTGGACGATAATGGGGCCCCGAACGTTGGAGATTTAGAGTGGACGATAATGGGGCCCCTTACACTACGTGGTACAGTAATGTTAGCTATAGCAAACAGTACAATACCTGTCTCTTCTGTGCACCCTCCTTCACCGGCTGGTCGAAATAGACTAGTAAGTTTTGTAAGTTTGGCATTTAATTCAGATTTTTTTGGGGGGGAATGCCGCTTTTGGGCACCGCTTTCAAATGTGCGTTTCATTTTTCCTACAGTTAGCTACCTATTTGCAGCGGGCTCGCCGGTCTGGGTGACCACCTGACCTGCTTAATGACGTCACTTACCTAGCTAACAAAGAAAGCACAATTTAATATACTTTTCTTCATTTCACCTCTGGAAACACAGACAAGACCATAGTGTGCATCCCATGTAATTCAAATTGGATTTTAAAAAAAACGGGAGACCTCCCACGAGGCCCCCCGTCCCGGCGAGCCCCCCCCCCCCCCCCCCGCGGTGCGGGGGCTGCGAGGGTATTCTCGGGCCTGGTTAGACCTGAGAGGTAGAACTGTCTTGAGGAGGAGTATTTTCGCCTAGCTTTTTACTTATTGTATATAAAATTAGCTTGTTCACACTATTGTAACACAACTGTACAGACTTGGACAAAAACACCCTCACAAGATGATAACACAGACCTAATCGCCGCCACTGGGAAACACTCCATGGCTGACTGGGTTGGTAGGTCTACAATATATCTCTCTCCACTAGGGGGATCTAGTCCGCAGACGGAGCCAGGGTATCCTCTTTTTTCAGAGCGCATGTAGCTTCTAGCCTGACGTTGTCATACTCATAATTCTAGTCAGAATATGAGTCTGAGAACTCTCCGTTGGGCTTTGGCTAGAGGCGTGTTTCAAACGAGCCTGCAAAACAAATGCCTCTTTGCCCAATTGGATGGATCTACAACCAATCAGAGCAACAGAGTATGTGACGTATGTTAAGCGCCGCATAGTTGTTGTCAACAGAACTAAACTGCAAGCAGACTTGAAGTATGCTTGAAGAATGAATACAAACGTTTTTTGCCGGTGTTGTAAAATTAATTTAAGGGTAGGGGGAGTACTTGTTCACACGGTCAACCTTTTTGAGCGAAACAATAAAGGGCAATGCATATACGAACAAGTTCTCTGTTTAGGATTACAACTCCACAAAAGAAAAGGAGAAACCACAAGGGCCACTGGGTTTTCATTGTGTCCCATCTTCTTCGCGACCATCGGGGCCAGCTGATAAATTAAACTTTTACCGAATCCCGTAGAAAGGACGGCAAAAACATATTTACCATCGACAAATGCCTTGATTGCGTCTCTCTGTTCCTCTTTCAAAATTAATGCGCTGTCGATGTCTTCTAAAACAGACTCGATGGCAGAATCATAACATCCCAAGTCTCCAGCGGTAGCCATGTTTGTTCAAAACGAATTCAACTTAAGCGCTCTTTTGTGACGTGGTTGATTACGTCACTATTGATCATCTGTCCATCATCGTATAAAGCCCGCCCTGGCAATTTCATTGGTTCGCCCAGATTCTGGTTTTCTGTAGTTGTTCCCCAATATGAGTAGCCTGACGTTGTCATACTCATAATTCTAGTCAGAATATGAGTCTGAGAACTCTCCGTTGGGTTTTGACTACGAGGCGTGTTTCAAACGAGCCTGGAAAACAAATGCCTCTTCGCTCAATTGGATAGATCTACAACCAATCAGAGCAACAGAGTATGTTAAGCACCGCATAGTTGTTGTCAACAGAACTAAACTGAGAGGCAGCTAAATCTTTACTGAATAAACTGCAAGCAGACTTTAAGTATGCTTGAAGAATGAATACAAACGATTTTTGACGGTGTTGTAAAATTAATTTAAGGGTAGGGGGAGTACTTGTTCACACGGTCAACCTTTTTGAGGGAAACAATAAAGGGCAATGCATATACGAACAAGTTCTCCGTTTAGAATTACAACTCCACAAAAGAAAAGGAGAAACCACAATGGCCACTGGGTTGATTGTGTCCCATCTTCTTCGCAACCATCGGGGCCAGCTGATAAATTAAACTTTTACCGAATCCCGTAGGAAGGACGGCAAAAACATATTTTCCATCGACAAATGCCTTGATTGCGCCTCTGTTCCTCTTTCAAAATTAATGCGCTGTCAATGTCTTCTAAAACAGGCTCGATGGCAGAATCATAACATCCCATTTCTCCAGCGGTAGCCATGTTTGTTCAAAACAAATTCAACTTAAGCGCTCTTTTGTGTCGTGGGTGATTACCTTACTGTTGATCATCTGTCCTGGCAATTTCATTGGTTCGCCCAGATTCTGGTTTTCTGTAGTTGGTCCCCAATACGAGACCCTCCAGACCCAACTTCCCGACCAAATTTTTTGGGGGGCGGGGAGAAGTTGGGCTGGCAGTCAGGCTACAATATGAGACCCTCCAGACCCAACTTCCCGACCAAATTTTTTTTTGGGCGGGGAGAAGTTGGGCTGGCAGCCAGGCTATGTAGCTTCGCGCTGTCAAACCCCACCCAACAATGAAGAACTGGCTTTCTAAAGAGTTGACAGACAGGCAGGTGTAAGGAGTTATAAACAACTGAGATATATATTTTAAAAAAATAAGGATTACATTACACAATACCTTCGTGTTCCTAGTCTAATTTCGTCTTGATCCATAAGAAACAAACTATTGGAAAAGGTTTCGTCCTCCGACGTGCTGTCACTGCGATCTAAATTGAAGCTTTGTAACATTAGCCATAGCTAGTTAGCGTAGCCACCTCTCCCAACAGTTAAGAAAGCCTGGGCTCCTATGGCAGGTTGGACCTCTGTGTGACTTCTGTGACGGAGTGTGTGGGCTACACTGTTAGAGAATTAACACTCCAGGTGAACACTCCTTTACAGTGTAGCTGTTTGTGTATGTCCAGATGTAACTCATGAATTCATATATTCATTCATCTGTTCAGCACTGCATTTATTACAGTTGTTCATAAATGTGTGTGTGTGTATAGCTGGGAAAATAGTCTCGCGAGGAAAGGCATTATTGGTACTCTACCTGGCCTGACCACCAGACCCCAGAATGTTCAGCCCCTCTGCTGCGATTGGTGGAGGAGGTGGAGGACTACAAAAAGTCCCTCCCACACAACCCTGGACCAATCATCGTCCACTGCAGGTAAGGCCCTGTTCAGGGTATATATATATATGTGTGTGTGCATGTCTGTGTGTACGTTAACCTGTTGTGGTCTCCTGCCTCTTCAGTGCAGGCATTGGTAGAATGGGCTGCTTCATCGCCAGCTGGATCGGTTGTCAACAGCTTCGATACTCGAGGCAGGTGGACATACTAAGAATAGTATGCAGTCTACGTCTGGACAGGTAAGCACACTAACCCCTCTCCACACCCCACCACCCCGACCCCTACCCATCACTCTCCCTTCGTTAGCAAACACTTCTCCCTCTCCCTCCCTCTTACTATCTCTCTCATCCCATTCTCTCTGTCCCCACTCTTCCTCACATTTCACCTCCTCTTTGCCACCCCTCCTCCTCTCCCTAGGGGTGGTATGGTCCAGACTACTGAGCAGTACCAGTTCCTGTATGCCACCCTGGCTCAGTACAGCACACAGCTGGAGATGCAACCCGCCAGACCGCAGGAAGACCAAGGGAAACAGGAGAGCCAGGGGAACAAGGAGAGCCAGGGGAACAAGGAGGACCAAGGGAACCTGGAGAACCAGGGGAACAAGGAGGACCAAGGGAACCTGGAGAACCAGGGGAACAAGGAGGACCAAGGGAACCTGGAGAACCAGGGGAACAAGGAGGACCAAGGGAACCTGGAGAACCAGGGGAACAACGAGGACCAAGGGAACCTGGAGAACCAGGGGAACAAGGAGAGCCAGGGGAGCAAGGAGGACCAAGGGAACCTGGAGAACCTTGTAATTTGTGACATTATTCAAAACGTTTCTTCACCTTTGTGATTACATTCATGATTCCTGGTGACAGATATTGATTGATGGTGTTTGAACACTCCCCCTGCCCTCCCCTCCTCTCTCCTTCTTCCACTCCCCCTGCCCTCCCCTCATCTCTCCTTCTTCCACTCCCCCTGCCCTCCCATCATCTCTCCTTCTTCCACTCCCCCTGCCCTCCCCTCATCTCTCCTTCTTCCACTCCCCCTGCCCTCCCATCATATCTCCTTCTTCCACTCCCCCTGCCCTCCCCTCATCTCTCCTTCTTCCACTCCCCCTGCCCTCCCCTCATCTCTCCTTCTTCCACTTCCCCTGCCCTCCCCTCCTCTCTCTTTCTTCCACTCCCCCTGCCCTCCCATCATCTCTCCTTCTTCCACTCCCCCTGCCCTCCCCTCATCTCTCCTTCTTCCACTCCCCCTGCCCTCCCATCATCTCTCCTTCTTCCACTCCCCCTGCCCTCCCCTCATCTCTCCTTCTTCCACTCCCCCTGCCCTCCCCTCATCTCTCCTTCTTCCACTCCCCCTGCCCTCCCCTCATCTCTCCTTCTTCCACTCCCCCTGCCCTCCCCTCCTCTCTCCTTCTTCCACTCCCCCTGCCCTCCCATCATCTCTCATTCTTCCACTCCCCCTCCCCTCCTCTCTCCTTCTTCCACTCCCCCTGCCCTCCCATCCTCTCTCCTTCTTCCACTCCCCCTGCCCTCCCCTCATCTCTCCTTCTTCTACTCCCCCTGCCCTCCCCTCATCTCTCCTTCTTCCACTCCCCCTGCCCTCCCCTCCTCTCTCCTTCTTCCACTCCCCCTGCCCTCCCCTCCTCTCTCCTTCTTCCACTCCCGCTGCCCTCCCCTCCTCTCTCCTTCTTCCACTCCCCCTGCCCTCCCCTCATCTCTCCTTCTTCCACTCCCCCTGCCCTCCCCTCCTCTCTCCTTCTTCCACTCCCCCTGCCCTCCCATCATCTCTCATTCTGCCAGGCACTGTTTTCCTTCTGCTCCCCCTCCTCCTCCCCCCTCCTCCTCCCCTCCTCCCCCCTCCTCCTCCCCTCCTCCCCCCCTCCTCTTCCCTCCTCCCCCCTCCTCCTCCCCTCCTCCCCCATCCTCCCCTCCTACTCCTCCCCCCCCTCCTCTTCCCTCCTCCCCCCTCCTCCTCCCCTCCTCCCCCATCCTCCCCCCCTCCTCTTCCCTCCTCCCCCCTCCTCCCCTCCTCCCCCTCCCCTCCCCCTCCCCCCCTCCTCCCCTCTTCCCCCCCTCTTCCTCCCCTCCTACTCCCTCCTCCTCCGCCCCTCCTCCCCTCTTCCTCACCTTCCTATTTGATAACAGTATAAGACAAGCACCCTCCTTGCATTCAAACACAGTAAAAGTCATCCTTAAATACCTAACATTCTCAACACAGCTATATGTATCTAAACGTTTCAGAAATGCTACTGTTTTATCTCAGTTTTAAACTGAAGTAAAGTGGCTGTGTACTGTGCCACAATAATTATCCTCTGTGTTGGTGCAGTCCTGACATGGAGATGTCACAAACCTAAACACAAACAGCTTAGCGATTACAAGGGAGGTATAAACAAAATGCCAATGTTTTTTTGTTTGTTTTTTATTCATGAAAAAAAGATCAAAATTGATTTTAAAAAAAAGATCAGATTGGGAAGTGACAAGTCCTCGCTGCAGTCAGGTGAGTAAGCAGGCAGCTCCCTCTATTGGTGAGTCATGCAGCTACAGCAGAACACCTTGGAGAGGGCTCCAGAGATCCTGCGGAAGAAGCCTTTAATAGACTTCTTCTTCTTCTTCTGTTTCTGTTCCTCTTCTCCTGGGATGCTGGAGGACTCTGCAAGATCTGGGCCTGGACATGGAAAACCATCACACAACAGGACATGACATCACACACAACTTCAGCACTGTCTATTTACTTGCAACGAGTGTGTGGTGTTTGTGTGTGAAATGATGGGAGAGCCAACTAAAGCCTATCCTAAATGAACAAATAAACATTCATAATCTCACTTTCACCGTTGAGAGGAGTAACTGTCTTTAGTTTTTTCTTTTTTCCAGTAACAGCCTTGGTTTTCTTTCTCATCTGGGATGGAAGGGAGAGTAAAGACAAACATAATTCCTTTAAATTCTTAAATGTTTTACACTATGTTGACAGGACATAACTACATTAACTGTAACTGTCAGAGGTTCAAATCCCTCGTGTTTGGATTTGAATGAATAAGTCTGCGAAATAATGACATCTACTGTTTACTACTCATACATAATGTCTTCTACACATGCTTACTTGTAACCCATCTTATCCTTGACTCAGTTAAGGTCAGTTCTACCCAGTGCCAGTGTGTGGAGTTATTTTCAGCTTACCGATGTGAACCATCGTCGGAGGCTGGAAAGTTTTTTCTTTCCAAGACGGCCCAGTTTGGAATTGAAGATGGAAGACCTGTTGTTGAAGGTTTGGGAGGGCACAGAGGGGGATGAAATTGAGTGGGAGGATGAGGAGGAGGAGTGGCAGGACTGGGAGGTGGAGGTCTCCTCAGAAGACCTGTCGATCTTCTCCCAGGCCTTTAACAAGCCTGGGGCTACAGCTCTCTCTCTCTGCTTCCTGGAGATCCTTAGCGCTTCTGGTGATCTGGAGGAGAGGGGACACTCTCTGGCCTTTACCAAACCAAATCTGTCACATCTCTTCTTGACCCTTTCATCTGCTTGAATCTCCATATGGGTCTCACTGGCCTTTCCCAAGCCAGAAGACTCCATATCATGTAGCCTCACATCCTCACACAGGGAGCTGGAGCTTTCACCGGCCTTTACCAAGCCAGCAGAGTTTGTAGCATTCTCCTTCTCAAAATGGACGCTACTATCGGACACTGCAGGAGCGCGCCAGTCCTCGGCGTGGCGGGAGATCACCGTGGCGATGGTCTGGGCCAGGCAGCAAATGGCTCCCGCTTCTCCGTGGCGAGCGGAGCGAAGCAGGGCTCTGCTGCTGTTAGCGCTGAGCGACAGCTTAGCATAGGCCGCCTCCAACATGGCGTCCAGGGCGTCTGTGCCGCTGTAGCAAGGGCTCTGAGGCAGGTGCTCCAGGACGAGGCTGATCCCATCTTGGGTCCGGAGAATCCAGCCCACTTCCTGAAGCAGAGTTGCCTCTAGCTGCGAGAAGGTGGGGGCGCTAGAGGTTGAGGGGGACTCCTGGAGGGCCAGGCGGACCAGAAGACCATGCAGCAGGTCCCGCAGGGTCAGGTGGTGTAGGGCACTGGGCTTGGATGGCTTCCAGACCTTCTCCTGGACGCGAATCTCCAAGGTCTGCAGGGAGGGGGTCTCAGGGGGTCTCGGGGGCAACCAGGGCAGCACCTGGACCAGCTCAGGAAGACAAGAAGCTGCATCATCTTTCCAATCTCCCTTGGGATTTATTTGACTGGCAAACTTGATGCCTTTGGTCAGACTATCTTTCTCAGACTGGCCTACTTCTAGGTTAATGAAACCTGAACTTAACTCTGGGTCGAGACTTCCTGTTGTGGCTTCAGAGGAGGAGCAGCAAAAGTTGGCGATCCTGGCCGTGACCTCAGCATCAAGGCCTGGCACAACAAAAAACACACTTACACTTCTAGTGTCCTTGTATTACTATAGCTATTACCTGTACTTTTCTTAAAACAGTATTAATATTATAGTTCTTAACTATACCTACACTGTCATTCAGCAGTACTGTAGCACTTACAACTCTGTATTATATTAACATAGTTATAGACTCTCCAGAGGTCTTATACCCCAAAAGGTTAAGGAAAATTTCACAAGGAGGATTCTTTGTAACATGTAAAACACATCCATTTAATAACAGCAATATGGCGACATGGTGAGACATTCTATTTCTAAAGAGCATTCCATTTAATGCATTCTATTTCTAAAGAGCATTCCATTTATTGCATTCTATCATTTGTACTTATTCTTTAACAGTGTGCTCAGTGTTACTAGTTAGCAACCTGGACACCTGAAAATTCCCTTTGGGGTCAATATATTGAATTGAGTAAAAGATTTCTCTACCTTTGTTGACAATGGCCATGACTTTTTCTGGGTCAATTGCAGGAAACGCTGAAGGACCCCTCCCACTTGGAGGGTCAACACCTCAGAAATGGCCTCTAGGCGCCCCTCCTCTGGTCCTGGCTGACAGAGGAAGATGGCCGGTTCCTGCCCACAGTCCCCTGGGCTGGGGCCCAGCATCACGCAGTAGGACCCTTCCAGAGACGTGCAGTCGCTGCTGTCGCTGCTGTCGTCGCTGTCCCTGCTCTCCCCAAGATACATCCCTGATGGAGGGTCCTGTCCTTCTTACACATCCATTCGAGATGGTCGTTCACCAGGACACATTCGTCCGGAAGTGAGTTGGTCAGGCCAAGGAAGTTCTCCATCAGTTTCTTGAAGGCCAAGTGGATGAAATTGTACAGGATTGGAGTGAAGAGCTCCCAGTCCAGGTGCTGCTTGACCTCCGGGTTTCTGGACGTTGGGCTTGGAGCGGCAGCGGGCGTGTCGAGGGGAATCGTCCCACCTGCGTGTCCAGGAGCAGCTCATAGAGGGCGGTCGATCAGCTCCATGGAGAAGTTTCTGGATCCTCGCCTGCAACATCCTGGTACACATGTTGCGAGAGGCCAGCAGACGGCCCAGGTCGTACTCAGCCTGGTCCAACAACCCGGCAGAGGAGCCTACTTGGTCATTTTCACAGTCTTCGTCATTGGAGACTGATCTGGAGGCTGAGTAGGCCATCCGCACGACGGTGTCCAGTCATTTTGTGAGCTAGTGAGGTTTAGGTTGTGGCTGTTCGCCTTGCTCCTGGGGCTAGGGCCCCTGGGGCTAGGGCTCTTGGGGCTAGGGCTACTGGAGGCTGACCTGGCCTCCTCCTTCTGCTGCTCCTCTTCCTCCTCCTCGTCGCTAGCCGAGCTGCACCTCCTCCTCTGGTCTCTCCTCTCTTCCTGCTGGGTGCTGAAAAGGAAGCTTTCCTGACACGAGAATGTGCAGGCCTCCTCCTTCCTTTCCCCTTGACCCAGTTCCCCCGGCAGCTCTCCCTGGCTGCGGGCTCCTCCTCCTCCTGCTGCCCTCCCTCCCGCTGCTGACCCCCTGAGCTCCTCCTCTGTAGGGCCTTCACCTCCTCCGTAACCTGGCTGAGCAGGGACTTCGCTCACGCACCTCCACTAACAGGGTGAAGTCATTACCCGCGTGGCTGCAGGAAGGCCACCTCTCCTCCTTCTGTAATCATCTGCGCAGCTGCGCTGAAGTTTCTCCAGGACGAGGTGGATGATGTTGCAGGCACCGGAGATGTTCTGGGGCAGGGAGGCCGTGTCGGCGTCTTCGGGCTGGTTCAGGGAAGAAGAGCGTCTCTTTCTGGCCACCGTCCCCTGGAGGATACCCCCCCACCACCCTCACCAGCTCCAGCTTCTCCTCTGTGGTGAAAAACGCCCCGGTCCTCTGGAAGAGGGCGTGGTGGGCCAGGATACCAGAGAGGCTCTCCGTCTGGGTGGAGGGGCTGTGAGGCTCGCTGTCGCATCTGACACGTCCAATGCTGCTGGCCGAGCTGCGGCCTGAGCCGGTCGATGCCGCTGTCACACAGCTGGGCCTAGGCGATCCCATAGCCTTTTCCATCTCCTCGGCCTCCGGACGCACTGCCAATGAAGAATAACACCATCTTCTCTGCCTCCTTTTTCTCCCTGTGGAAGACGGCCCTCTGATGTGTTGGTGTTGGCAGACAACAGGGGCCCGCGGGGGCATCCGCTCGTCGACGGCGTCGGTGTGGATGTCGGCGAGGACCTGGATCTTCTCCCCTGGCGTCCCTGCCAGGTGTTCAGGATCAGGTCCTCAGAGATGCTTGTCGAATAGAATTCAGACAAGGTGCTGCCGTGGTGGTGAAGCACCAACTCGGTCCATCACTTTGTCCATGGCCGAGTCACACAGCTCCTCCACAATGAAAGACAAGCTTCGCCTCTTTCCTGTCAACGTCTCTCGCCATCACTCCCCTTCAACTTGGCGATGACCTCTGCCACAGTGAGGGATGCCGTGGCGAGGATATCCTCCTCTGTGGACCTACTGGGGTGAAGGGGTGTCGGAGGCTTCTCGCTCGATAGTCTGTCCAGCCCCGCTTCTCCAGCAGGGGGTGGGGCTTCTCTAAGATGTTCCCCCTCGGGGGACATCAGGCTGGGCTGGAGCCCTGAGAAGAGGCCCGGTCCTTGGACGAAGGAGGAGACGGAGAACATCTGTTCCTTGTGGAGATGCCGCTGCTGTGGGAGGGTAACGGCAGACAGAGGGTCTTGGGAGAGGTGAAGGACCTGGTAAAGGGCCATGGCGGGCAGAACCCCCGTCATTGGCCACCTGGAGAACCCACTCCATCATCTCTTCTGAGCGCTTCTTGCAGCTCAGCGACACTCTTGTTCTAAGAGAGAGAGGAGAGAGAGAGAGAGAGAGAGAGAGAGAGAGGAGGTTGAGAGGGGGAAGAGGACAGAAAAGGATGGAGTGAGAGAGGAGAGAAAAAAAGGCAATGTGAAAAAAGGGGAAAAAGTTCAATTGCAGTACAGATACACATAGTTATTGTCAAGCTGAGTAAAATAATATTTTGAGTTAGAAACTAAACATTTTATCTACCTTGCTCAACAGGACCCTTTTGGACCAGTCTCCACTGACTGTAACAAGAACGGATGTGTTTACGGACTCTCTCTACAGTACAATGACAACTAACGACACATCTTAACATTGTGTTCAACAGGGCAGTAGCCTGAAGGGGACGTTAACAGGGACACTCACGGGTGAGACATCATAGCCTCTGACACTGGAATTTCGTCTGGAATCACACATGTACCACTGATCTGCAGGCAAGACAAACGCTTTAGCAAGGCAAAGTAACAGAGAAAGTCATCAGAGTTGTTGGAGACGTGGAGGTAGATTGAGTTGAGGGGAGTGGGTCGTGTCTGTAGTAGTCAGTGAGGGGATGAGGACCGTTTACTCACCATCCTGCCTGGTCCTGCCAGTTTCCCGGCCAGGTCGGAATCTCGTTCTGCTGCTGGCGTACGGGCACCAGTGCCCACATCAGCCCTGCAGCCCTTGACAAACACACACCATGTAAACACACATGCACAAACACATACATACACATACAAACAAACAAACAAGGGGTGCGGTGGGTGGGACTGAGGTCACAATTAGCAGTGAAACACAGCAAGACAGAGAGACAGAGACAGAGTGAGAGAGAGACACACACTGAGAGAGAGAGAGAGAGTAGAGAGAGAGAGAGAGAGAGACAGAGAGAGAGAGAGAGAGAGAGAGAGAGAGAGAGAGAGAGAGAGAGAGGGAAAGAGAGAGAACAAAGAGAGAAAAAGAGAGAGGTGTGCCTTGAACAGAAATTATTTTAACTTTTGATATGACTTGGAAATATGAAATATGACTAGATCTATACTATGTATCCAAGTTAATAACTTGGAAATATGAAATATGACTAGATCTACATTATGAATCCAAGTTAAGTCACATTGTTAAACACAACAATTAAACTCACTCACACAAAGAATCTAAAGAACCAAA